>NC_056747.1:626711262-626926262 GCF_019279795.1 Protopterus annectens
AACAAACTAACATCCCTGTTACTGAAGACATCCTTTACTGGATCGCCGTCAATATCTCTCATGAAACATGCATTCTTTGTGATGTAAACTGGACCTCTTGCAATTTTAACTCCACTTTCAGAGACCATCTTTCCTCATCCTCTTCCTGCCAACTTCTCACCTTCTCCCAATTAAACACCACACCAACTAGATCTTTCTTTTTTGTCTTCAAATCCATTACTGACTGGATACTAACAACCCATCTTAACAGCATGCTTCAAAGTGGTGTCCTACCCATCTCTGTAAGTAATCACCACCCCACCTTTGCCCTATATACCCATTATCTCACCCACAAGCAATCCTAAGAAAACTATCTATATTTCAGAAAGATACTTTCAAAGAGTCTCTCATGCTATACAACTGAATTATCCTAAAATACCTTCCCCTTGATGAGGCTGCCGAATGTTTCAACTGTACATTTCTAACCATCTTGAAGGAGCACACCCCACTTAGAATGGAAAGAATCAAATCTAACAACTTATCAGACAAAGAAACAAAACTTGGGAACATGTAAATGGCTGCATAGGGCCTGCTGTACCTACCAGAAGTAAGCCCAATAGAAACTCCCAAAACAAATCATACTGGTGGAATCATAATCTTAACCGGGTATACAACAAAAGGAAAAAAGTCATGGCCAAATTCAGCAAATTCAGAAAGAGCAGTTCTCATAACGACAAGAGCTCACTGCTAAAACAAAACAGGAAACTAAGAGGACTAATTAAATTCAACAAGGCCAATTATGAATTCAACATATCTTTACGGGCTGAAGACAACCACAAGGCCTTCTAGAGCTATGTCAAAAACCTTTTAGGTAACACATAACAGTGTGGAGAACTTGTAGTAAATGGTACCATCTTCACTGAATAGAGTGACATAGTGAATCTACTAGGTGACAAATTCAGCTACCCTGTTTCTTGTGTGTAAATTCAGCTCAAACTTTACCCCCCACTCTCCCCCCGCCACCCCCTGTGAAATCCGTATGAGCATACCTCCTCCCCCACTAGCAGCAGGGAGTAGGTCATAGCAGCACTCACTGAAGCTAAAAACACAGTGTCAGTGGGGACCGAAAATACCCCAAGTTGCCTCCTAAATAACCCGAGACATGACCTATCAAGACCACTTGAGTCACTTTTCAACAACAAACTCAAAACAGTCTACATACCATGTGAATGGAGGATGGCAGCAGTTATCCCCTTTCACAAGGGTGGACCATCAAATGACTACAGACCCATTAGTCTAACTAGTCTAACATGTAAAGCCATGAAATGAATTATCATGGAAATCACCAACAAAGACATTGGCAAACTACAGACACTGGACCCATCCCGGTTTGGTTTTGTCAAAGTAACGTCACGCTTACTTAATCTGGTAGACTTCTTTGAGAAGGCAATCAAGGTAATGGATGAAAGGAAAAGGGTACATACCACCTACCCGACCTGGCTAAGGCATTCAATACAATACCCCAAATGAGGCATAAATCCCTATACAACTCATTGGATTGCTAGCTGGCTCACACACAGGACCGAAGAAGTCAGGATTGGTGAGGCCTCCTCCAAGAGGCAGGTCATCAGTGGAGTACCACAGGTCTCCATGCTGGGCCCACTCCTGTTTGGCATTTACTTCTCGGCGATCAAGGCTAATGTCAAGGGCCTCTGGCTCACCATGTCTGTAGATGACTGCAAATTGGGAGTTATCATGAATTCCCCCATGACACTAATATCCTGCAAGATTGTCTAACACAGACAAATGACTGGTGCCAAAGTCACGGATTAAAACTCAGTGCAAAGAAGTGCATTGTTGTGCCTTTTGGGAAAATGTTTACAGAGGCAAAATTAATAGGGTGCCCCTAAGCGATGACCCAGTAATAAGAGATCTGGGAACAAAAAGTAGACAGTAATCCGGCCTTTGACCAACACAACCACAGTGGTAAGAAAATCTTTCTATGTCACTCAACTGGTAACTAGGTCCAAGGAAGTGATAGCACCCTTCTACCCAGCCCTTATCAGACCCATCATTGTGTACAATAAACCCCTTTGGCATGCATCTGGCTAGGCATATGCAACAGCTGGAATGCCCACAGAGGCTTCTCACCAAGAGAATCCAGAGTATTAACAAAGTGCTCTACACAAATTGCCTTAGAGCCCTGTCTATATACTTTTTCTCTAACAGGTTGGTGGGAGGCAATTTGTACTTGCTATACAAATCATCTTCAGATCCAGCCTTGATAGAGCTTTTGCATATCTGCAAAATGCGCAACAACAGAAACACTAGATCCATGGATTTAAACTTTGCTTGTGACATAAACAAAACATTCTGGTGAGACAGACATATGAACCAACGGATTCTCTTACTCTGGAACAGGTTCCCCATCCATGTGAATCAGAGTCCATCCCCAATTCTATTTAAATGCAACCTTGCCACTGGATGGGAAATTGTAAATTCATCCCTGGGCTGGTCTCCATGTCTGTTATACACAGAGGCAGACAGTAAACATTCCCTGAAAAACACTGGATGTGTAATCATAAATTCATCCTTGGCTTGGCCTTCCCATCACTTATAGACAGAGGCTGACAGCAAACATTCCCTAACATACCCCTCCAAATAACTTTTTAGCAACCTCCTAAAAAACATGCCTTCCCCTTCAATTAAGAAACACACTTTACAAGGGAATGCCATTAAGTTGGGTTGTGTGGCTAGGCTTATAATGGCCATGATGGTTGTTAGCCTAGTTCATACCTATGAACCTAAATATGGAAATCAAACATATCTTTCTCATCCTTTGAAGCATACCACACTGAAAGAAACAAAAAACAGTAAAGACTCCACTAAGTAAAGGCAGAGTAAATGTATTACCAAATCACACAGCACAAGTAAAAATCCCGTACAAGTTAAGCGCCTTCGCCCAGAACACTCCCAGGCTTCATTAGAACATTGTACAAAGTGTTACACAAGCATTTAAATGTTAAAACAGCCAATCCTAAACCAACAAAAAAAACCTCCCCTTTGTCAGAATTAACCCTCTACTGTTTGTTCGCATTTAAGAAATCCAAACTTAAATGATTTTCTTTCGTGGAGAGTGGATTTGATACAAATGAAACTTTTATGGACATGCTAAATTCATTCAAAGACCATTTAACTTTATGGAATGTTCAAATGGAGATTGACTATTTAAAAGAGTGTATATTGGTTAAGAGAGTTCCGAAGGGACCCAGTTTCATTAAATATCCGAACAAGGTTAAATCTAATAGTACATTTCATAAAAGATTGCTTGAGTTATTTAACAACTGTAGGGTGGAAATGTTAAAATTAATGGTGCGAAACTACAAATTAAAAACGAAGGTTTTGAAGGATGTAAATGCTTTACATAATTGCCACTGACTAAGTTTAGTGCTGAAAAAGTGAAATACATTAATGTGTTTAAACAAGTAGACCAACACTGTAACAATATTTTAAACAAAATAATGAGGAAAATGCATAGAGATTTGGTGGAATACAGGGAAGGGACAGCATACTCACTCCCGAGGAAAGTTTTTAATCAAGGGCCAGTAGAGATAGCACCTGATACCAACAATGAATTTAATGAAGTTGAGGTGGATAAAACCGATTCCGCAGCCTCCCCTTTAGAATGTCCCCCTCTAAGGAGGAGTGAATGGATAGCCCAGAGGCAGGAATCAAACAAAACCAGGGTATACAATCAATACAGGGGAGAAGGAGGAAGGGGTTGGGGAGGAGGAAGAAACCAGTACACGAACAAATTTCAGAGGGATTACCAGTGGGAACAGACACAGAATGAGGCCAACATTGTGGTTACACATGCAGGAATAGAGAACAGGTTAGGGAATTTTTACAACTACACAGATCTGGTTATTAGTAAAAAATACTTTGAACTATTTACAAAAGGTTTTCAGTTCGTCCCAAATAGACCTTTAAGTTTAGTGAATACCTCGATAGACGTAAAATTATTTTTTACGGAAATTAAACTTGAATCTTTTTTCAAAGGGGAAAGAAACATGAATCATGAGTTGAACAGGAGAAGTGTCTTTAATCCACCCCTTTATCCAACCCTGAAAATATCTGAAGAGGTTGTGGAAAGAGATATAAGGAGAATTAACCTAAAGCAAGATCTAGTGAACAACTTTTGTTATGAGGAAAAGGAATTGGTACACATATTGTTACATAAGAATTGTAGAGTTATGAACCCATATAAGGGGGGAGGAGTGGTAATTATGGACTTGATCGATTATGAGGCTCACATGTTGAACATCTTAAGTGATGAAAATAAATACAGTATTGCATCCAGAAATGAGATCACCATTGCCTATTCAGATACATTTTTTTGTTAAGGATCATTTGTTCCAGGGGATAATAGATAAAATAAAATTTTGACTTTCTATTTGTTATCAAACCATATATCCCTATAGTGCTTGATATATCTAAAACACACAAAAGCATGGAAGACTGTTTATTTCAGCTGATTGTTGCAGGAGCTGGCTCCAAAACGGAGCCCTTGGCATTATATGCAGACCATCATCTCAAGAAATTTGGTAATTCGTTAACACACATTTCTAAGGATTCTTGGGGCTTTTTGAAAAACGTAAACCTGGACAAATATGACTCAAACATAGTATTTGTTACTAGTGATGTGATAGAACTATTCTACAGCATACCCCATACAACAGGATTAGAATGGTTCCAGGAGGTTCTAGTGGAAGTTAATTATTTGAAAAAAGGTAAATTTGCTGGTAGAATTCATGGAAACCATTCTTAGGATTAAATTTATGTTTTTTAATGGGGAATTTTATAGACAAGAACAGGAAGTAGCGATGTGGGCCACTTGCGCCCCCTTGTACGTGAACTGTGTTCTTTACTACTGGGAGAAGAAACTTATAATCAACACAGACTGGTGTGGGTGCATTACATGTTTTACCAGATTTTGGATGATATCTGATTGTTTTGGAGGGGTCCTAAAGATAAACTTAATGAATTTTTAACATATCAATGAGACTACTTACTTTCTGAGATTCACTCATCACAATTCTGATGAAATTATTAACTATTTAGATGTTACAATTTACAAAGACCACATTAACAACTGTTTTCAGTTTAATATTTTTTGAAAAGATACATTTTTGAATTCTTACTTACATTTCCAGAGTGGACATCCATTCTCCCAGAAAAAGGGAATTGTTAAAGGTCAACTGATTAGAGCTTCAAGGACGTGGAGTGATATAGTCAATTTTATTAAGCAAAAGGAATTTAGTAAAGAGCTTTTCAAACAAAGGAGTTACCCAAGTGGGTTGACAGGTAAATTGGCTGAGCAGGTAATGCAAGGCAAGAAACAAAAGTACATGCCCTTATTAGGATTGGGGAATGAAGAGAGTACGTACAGGATTATAGGAAATGAAGGTTACAACTTGGCCTTTGTATGCACACTTTCCTCAGCTTGTACTGAAGTAGAAAACATTATTACAAAATACTGGGGAGTTCTGACATTGAACCAGGACACTAAAAAATTCATACCAGAGATGGCCATGTTTATTAGGAAAAGGGATAAGAATCTTAAAGAGATGTTAGAAAAAATAGAGTTGAAGAAACTAAAAATGTGAAGAACAAGAGAACAGGTACATACAGACGTGGGTTTTGCAATCAATGTGGTTACATGGCTGAGAAGAAAGGAATTACTTTGAAAGCTAGGGGTACACAGTTGAACACCACAGGGCACTACAACTGTAACAGCAGAGGTGTAGTGTACCTGGTCACATGTGCTGTATGTTTAAGTTTTTATATCAGGAAAATGGAGAGGACCTTGAGGAAACGGGTGTATGAGCATTCATATGATATTGCACAAGGAAAAGATACTAATGCATTGTCCAGGCATCATAAATTTTGTAGTAAGGGTAAAATTACATTTTATGGTTTGGAACAAAACACAGGACCCCAGGGGTGGAAGTTGGGAAGCCAGATTAGAATATAAAGAATTATTCGGGCAGATTAAGTTGGACGCAGCTAAGACACCTGGTTTAAATGAACACATTATTATTAATAGTGCCTGAAGTTAAGAGCAGCTAAACTGTACAGTGATTTTTTTAGTATTTTAGGTACGTTATGTGCAACATAACAATGCTGTTTTTTATTAACAGACTGTTGTTCGATGTTTTTAGCCCTCATTTAGGTTTGGATTTCTTAAATGCGGACAAACACTAGAGAGTTAATTCTGACAAAGGGGAGGGTTTTTTTGTTGGTTTAGGACCGGCTGTTTTAACATTTAAATGCTTGTGTAATACTTGTACAATGTTCTGATGAAGCCTGGGAGTGTTTTGGGCGAAAGTGCTTAATTTGTACAGGATTTTTAGTTGTGCTGTGTGATTTGGTAATAAATTTACTCTGCTTTTACTTTGTGGAGCCTTTACTGTTTTTTCGGTGTCACTGTTCACTTGGAGAACACTAAGAAACACCAATAATGCTCAGTCGAACACTCCCAGTAAACAAATGTAAAATAAATAAAGTTCATTATGATAAAAGAAACTCCTTTTAGCATACATTAGACTATAAACAAAAACTCTCTAAAATTCTGATCATGTACATCACAACTACTGAGACCAAGGAAGTATCAACGTTCTTCCAAAGTTCTTCACTGCGTGCATCTACAATTCCCACTTCATTAAAACAGCTACCTCACTCTTCAACTGAGTCTCCATTCCAAGCAATAATACCAATCATTTTCATATGCAAGCAGTTTCAATCTCAAAAACAAGATCACATCTCTCTAAACTAAAGCCTACTATAGTAGCCCCAGACAACTGACCTTCAGAATACCTTAAACTTGCTGATGAGGTTACAGCTTACCCAGTATTCATTCTCTTAAACAGATCCATCACAGAAACTCACTTCCCTTTCACAACCTTACTTCCTACCCTTACACAAAACTGGATCACTGGTAGAACTAAAAAACTTAAGACCCATAGCTATCTTTTCCAAAATACTGTAAAAATGCATTCAGTTAGTTGCCACAGTATCTATCAACCAACACCCTCCTATCCACATCCAAACACAGATTTTGTCTCTCTCATAGTACTGACAATGCAGTCCAACACCGCACAAACAGTAACAGCTTGGTTGCTTTCTACCTGACGTAGAGCTTTTGACACAATTAAGGAACAGCAATCAGATACTCCCCTCCTTCTGTTAGAAGAGAAAAGACAGTAAGAACTTTGTATCCTATGACTCCACACGGGTATTTTAAAGGTCAGAAACCTGACAGAGGGGAAGCAATTAACTGGTAGCTAGTACAGCTCTCACTGCAAAAGCATAATATGGGTAGTTTGAAGATAAGTCAGTGGCTATTCAGATTATGCACCAAAATTATTAAATGCAAACAACAAATTTCATCTCCAATTATATCTTCATATAGGACATGAATGAAAAAAAAACATGAAGGACATGGCACAGATGGCTGGGCAACATACCTCTCAACCTCTTACAGCAAGAAATCTGGACAAAGCTACATATAATGGGGGGGGGGAGAAAGTCCCCAAAACAGGGATACTTTTTAAACATTGCTCTTACAAACTTAGAAAGTTGGAAGAATAACAGGTTTTACATTAGGATGGATTTTCTGTAGGATATGAAGTCTGAAACTCACATCTGCCATTATTTTCTGACTTTAGCCTTCAATGATTTGCCAGAAGACCACAATTTTATGAGAAACAGACCAACATATGAGCTGAAAATCTGGACAGTTGAGAGGTATACTGGGCAACTAAAAAAAGGGTTTAGTGCATTAACCAGAAATTAACACTATACAACAGATTCTATTTCCAATGGAAAACAATGGATAAATGTTGGTACTACAAACTGTGATACATTGTTGATGATAACAGTGGTAACTTGATTAAAAAAATAAAGCCACAATTCTGTGACCTTAACCATCTGTGTGACACCTAGATCACCAGAAAAAAAACAGACATGGGGTAATATAATTTGTTGGCAGCATAGAAACCCTGGCTGTAAGGGGCAACCACTGGATACAGCTGGGGCATGAAGCTATGGAAAAGCCCACCAATGGCAGAGTCTGTCACAGAGAATGGAAACACAAGAATAGAACAGCAGTCAGACACTCCCCTCCTTCAGGGACACTGAACCTACATAGAGAAAATGTATGCTGCTGTACTCAACCTGACAAGGCAACATGTTGGCGATCCTCTTCATATGGGCCCTTGGTATGGTGTGATAATAGGGACAAAGGACAAGCTACCAGAGACATTAATCCTCATATATCTCTTACATTTTGCTTCACCTGTGTATCAGTCAGCAAACAGATGTGGGAACATTTAGAGATGGACGTCAACTGATGTGTCACCCCTCAATCTGGTTCTATGTAATGGGCAACTCTTTGCTAACAAGGTCACCTACACATCAGAAATTGAGCGTGTATGCAGAGGTCAACTCAAGTATTCTTCTTGAGCCACTGGCATTGCTTTATTAACACATTCTTTCTGCCAAACCATTTGTCCCTTAGCACTCAGATTCCCAGTTCACTGCCAAGGAGGACCTTCACTGCATTTGGCACTTCTTGCGGGCGCAGGAAGGCTAGCGATGCTAGTTTCTGAAGGGTGGTATACATGTGAGTGTTGCTGCTGTATACCTGTTACAGGACCGACTTTAAACTCTCTTCCATAAAATGCGTGCTAAGTGGAAATAACACACTAACAGCACTGCTGAGAACTAGACTCTTGCATCATTCATGGCAGTCCCTCAAAATCTTGTATTTGATAGTTTATTTGTGTCTTTCGGCTTTTCCAGGTTAGGGGTCGCCACAGCGGAACTCCGGTCCGCTAATGATTGGCAGTAGAATTTTATGTGCTGGCTTGCTGGGCCTAATGCACAACCTTCAACGAAGGAATGCCCATTCACGCATGTCGCCACACAGAAGACGCTCTAACTGAGAATCGAACAGGCAACATCTAACTGTGAGGCGACAACACTACCGCAGTAAAATCTTGTATTAGATAGTAAGGAGTCAAATTAATATCCTTATCACTGGCAATGTCCTGCAGCACATCATACATCACTGTATGTGCTTCCTCTACCCTCCATGTCATAAAAATATGGGCAGCATGTCTGATGATGTGGGTCATCCTTGCCATACGTGGGCTTGTGTGCAGTATGTAGCAAAAGATGGGTGGACTACTATATGGACTGTGCCATCACTATCCAGTATTTTCTGTCATTCAGGTCCTGCATGATGCCAATGTTATGAGCCCAGGCTTATCATATAGACATATGATGGTAAAAGCACCACTCAAGTCAGTATTGCCAGGTCATTTGCAGTCTATTAGTTGGATATGTCATATCTTTTTACTCTTCAGTGTCTATCACATATTTTGATATGGGAAAAATACAGATGCTCTGGGGGCAACTTGGCTATATGTTCTATTATAAAATCAGCTGCTGATCTTCTGAGAGTTACTGCTGCCACCTTTATATCTGTAATTACATGCAGCTCTTGCAACAAATGGTAAGGCAGGTGATCGTGGGCAGTCCTTTTCTGCATCTCAAGCTGCTGCTCTGCTACCTGGAAAGTTGCCACATGCCATTTACATACTCATGGGGCAGCTTAAGTAATAGAACACTAGTACCCTTTACTATTAAGAGATTCTTCCACATAATGCAGGATGCCCCTGATATGTAATTGTGGCTTTCCACATTTTATGGTAGACTTGTACAGGCTTAGACCTTCTCAAGTGCAGTGCATGTCTGACCAGAGCAGATCTTTTCCTCATTTGACTCAGTTTTTGGTCATCTTTCCGAGTATAAAATTTATTTAATATTTTACATCCCTGGTTTCATTTGCTTTTGTTGTTGGGTTGCATGTGCGCCTTGGAATATTATACCCATATGTACTATCCCTTGTAGCAGTTAGTGCTCTCATCTCACAGCAAGAGGGTCTCCGGTTCGATTTCCGGCTGGGGTGTCTTCTGTGCGAAGTCTGCATGCCCTCCCTGCAGTTGCGTGGGTTTCCTCTGAGTGCTCCAGTTTCCTCCCACATTCCATAGACATGGATTAGATGGATTGGGCACTCTAACAGGTGAGTGTGTGTGCCTGTGTGAGTGATATGGATAAACTACCGTTGTGGGGTTAGCCACCCAGCGGTGTAAACCTTGTCTTGAGATGACTGCCACTGTTGATGTGCACCCCAACCCCATATACAAAATGCGAAAAGGGGGTTGAGAATAGATGGATGGATGCACTACCCCTTACAGTTTTAGCATCTTAATCAAACAGCTATCTTTATAACCCTTCTTATGCCTTCTCATGTTTCTACTGTAACACATTATCCTTCAAAGTTTCCATCCCTTGGCAGCCTTAACTGTCAACTCACCTACCAACAATGTACTTGGACTCATATTCTTCTCCCAAACCCACAAAGCTTCCAGAGTAACATTCAAATGAATATTAAGCTACAGGCAAACTATTATACACTTCCATTTTCTTGGGATTCATCTGTTGTATTTGGGGGATCGGGAATATCCCACTGAACCCATAGCCTTTTTTTTCAGGGAAGACCTTGGAAGGTACTTTACTTAAGGTGACTAAAGGAAATCTGGCCAGGCTATCAAGTTGCACTTCATCAGCAAGTACCACGGGATCATTTAAAATCAATCAAAACTATGATCGGTCACTGAGGTTTGTTTGTATTCAGTCTGACCCAACAAGTGCTGACTAAATCAGTTCTGGAAAGGCCATAACTAAGTAGTGAAATGAAGTATTTCTGGCTAGGCCTAAAAGACAAGTAAAGCTGGGTAAATATTTGTAAATTTACTTACAGATTCCATTGTGCAGGAGTCTAGCACACAAGCTAGTTACTTTTCAGGGCTAACAAGGGCAGCAACTGTACAGCTAGTTTACTCTCTGTTATACTTATATTCCAATACAGTACAGTACAGAGAATTGATGGTGTTCAGTTGTTAGAAAACAGCATCAGTAAATAGCACGCATGAACAAGTACTTCACACAGCAGCTAATGTTCATGAGGACCTTTTGCACTGATGTCAAAAGGGATTTCCTTCCTTAGAGCAGTCTTTGGTGCAATCCAAACATCTTTAGTTTCTGGGTTCATAGCACATATGCCACCTTCCTTACACTGCTTTTTCCATGGTATCACAACATAGATGTGCCCCCGTGGGACATGACACAGCTATATCTGAAATAACAATAAATAAGAATATAAGATTTAAAAACTGTAATAGTTAAAAGGTACACTGCAGCCACAGGAAGTGGAGGAACCATTCAACAACAGAGCAAATGGATGACATTAAGTACCAACTGCAGAGCGCCCTTTTGAAGCTCAACTGACATGCAGAATACTTGCATATATATATATATATATATATATATATATATATATATATAGAGAGAGAGAGAGAGTACATTTTACTTTGAGGGGCTTAATACAGTCCATGATAGCCAAGAAGAATCCCAAGGAGTAAAAAAAAAAAAAAAAAAAAACATTTTCCAGGGAGGCAGTAACTGACTGCAAAAGCAGAACAGGCAAAGCTCAGAAGACCAAATCCTGTAGCGCATGTGAGCCAAAGAAATCTGAGTCCTGGAGGAGAAAGTTTTATGAAGGAATGCACCAATGACTAAGTCAATGCTGTAAGAATTTCTGAACTGACCACAGTCTAAAAGGCAGCAGTGGAATTAAGAATTCCTCTACTAACATAACTTATACAGTGTTCACCACTTAAGTAATCTTTACAGTGTTGGCCACTAGGTGACTGCTGTTATACATGAAAAATTTCACATGACAACCAGCGAATACTTTTTGGATCTATTTATTAAAAAAGTCAAAAGAATACAAATTGGGCATTGCAGATCAATGTGTTTGTATGTATCTTTAAGAAGCTATCCAAGGGCTTTGCACACGTGTATAAATTCTGAGCACTTGCAAGCCTGACTGCCACTTTGTAGTAAGCAGTTGAGCTGTAAGCATATATGTATGTGTAAGATCAGTCTATTAACCAGTTTGTTTATATTTTATGATGGTGCTATCCATCGTGATGTATTTCTATGTGTTCAAGCATCTAAATGAAATACTCAGCCTGCTTGTCATCTATGTTATGGTGTCAGAAGTGGCATATCTAGAGGACATGGTGTTATAGGCAGCATGGCTAAAACGACTTAAGGCACTTGCTTGGAACTGGTGGAATATACAAAAGTGAATCATCCCTACAATTTGCATACTTCATAAAACAGGTGAGAAACAAGTTTCAGATATTAAAACTTGCTCAGCACTACTTCTTATTCGCACAATATAAAATGAGGCATGCAGATTGTTCTAAATGATATTCGCATAAACTGATATGTATGATATTGATAAAAATATTCCAATTACTATGGAAAATGTTTGAAATAAAGTCTGAATTGCATAAAATGAATAAAATAAGAGGAAACAACCACATTTTCAATATGTGCTTAGTGAATCCGTATTTTTCATATTAATCAACGATATCCGAGTTATCAGAAGTATATAAAGTGTTTTCATGCTTGTGCAGTGTTACAGTAAAGTTATTTCACAGAATACAGCCATCACAGAGCATATTTTGCAAAGTACATTATTTCGAAGTGTGTATTGTGCATTTGAATGTTGTTACAAGCTCAAAGAACAGTTTGTTTGGTACATAATTAGAAGGGCCATATTTTCACTGTGTTTGTACATAATTTGTGGGCATGGCAGATGGATTTTGAAAACCCAGTGCACTTGTGTTTGACAGTAATATTACTGAGAATTGGAGTGTGTTTGAGTAAGAGTACAACATTTCATACAGGCTGCATTTTCTGACAAAGATGCCCATACAAAGACATTTACTCTGCTTAATTTAGCTGGGTTAGAAGCCACAGAAAGGGAATATTCATTGTGTAAGAACCTATCTATACCACAGAGGGGGAAAACTGTCATATTGTTGTACAGGCTGAGTCAAGGGAGGACCAAGAGTGCTTAAAACATAACTTCAGAGAAATGTGTAACCCCTGGACAAATGTACGATGGGAAGGCACTTATTTTATACAAGGGATCAAAAGCCTGGTGAAACTTTTGCAGCATATATAACTACCTTGAAAAACAAAGCTAAAACTACTTAACTACTTTCAGATTTGGTGATTTAAGGGAAGAGTTGACAAAAAATAGATTTGTGTGGTATTAAAGATGATGATGAGAGAAAGATTTTGCTTTGTGTCAGTGATTTAACTTTGAACAAGGCCATTGAGATTTGTCGGATATACAAGCTCACAGAAAAGTGCACAAATATCCTTACAGATGAGAATAGCTCAAGAAGGCACAGTGATAAAGCTCATGCTGATGGCATGCATGTAGTTAAAAGAAACTGGCCCAAGCACATGGCAGCAACTGTAGCCCCTGCAGCACTCACTGTTAAATCCCAAAGCTTCCTAGCAAATTCCAGAGTTAGCACAGTGAAGCACAACAGTGAGTTAGCAAACTCAAAGCATGGGGCCCCGCTCAGTTTCATTGCCAACTGTCGTAACTGTGGTGGAAATCATTAACCAAAATAGGAAAAATGTTTAACTTTTGGTCAACAATACCACAAATGCAATAAGTGGAATCATTTGTAAATCAAAAGGCCCACATTTTTGTATTAAAAGGGAACATTTTAAGAAACAAGTTGATCAATTAGAGAGCTGCAACACTACTCTTTATGTTGATGGTGTGTCAGTGCTTCATGAAACAGTCAATGCAGGAGATTTAAGGACAAAGAATGAAGCATTCTGTACTGTCCGGATAAATGGAAAATCCATAGAGCTCAAAGTTGATACAGGTTCCAAGTGCAATGTTATGTCAGCAGAAACATTTGCTAGAATATGTCATGGTGAAAGGCTTGATTTGGCAAGGTGTGCAAAGATTGTTGCTTATGGAGGTGAAAAAATTCAAACTGAAGGCTCAGTAGTGCTTTCATGTTACTCTGCTGGAAGAAGCTACGAATATTATTTTATGTGGTCAAAAGGCACATCCAGTTATTATAAGGGCTCAGAGACAGTTTGAAAATGGGACTGCTTTCATTTAATAAGGAAGTCCACCAAGTCAGCTTAAAAGACCACTACTCTAATTTCACCCAGTACATTTTTTCCACCCATGCTGATGTTTTCGAAGACAAACAAGGCAAACTTCCAGTTGCATACTCCATGAAGTTAGACCCAGATGTCAGTCCAGTTACCAGGCCAGAACAAAAAGTTACAATAGCCATGCAGGGCAGAGTCCTTGTGTAAAGGATGTATGTTTTATTGATAATAAAATATTTGATTACATTTCTTCAGTTAGCTGTAATGAGTGTCCTTTTGTTAAATAATTCCAATATGAGGATTTGGGTGTTTTATAATTTATCAATATCTTGTAAAATTTCAAAATACTATTTCCCATGTCATAATCATTACATATGATTTCATATAGGTATTCCGTAAGTTTAGGTATTTCTTTAAATGAAGAATTACTAATTATTCTGCATAAATCTTGTGAATACATCAGAATGCTTTGTATAGTTAGCCAATCTTGTTGTGGAATTTTGTATGTTGTTTCTATCGTCTGCATATCCAGAACTTTTAGTTCTTTGATACATTGAAACCAACAAACAAATCCTTTCTGTTCCCAGGAATTAATTATTTCTCTGTATATTTTATGTGGATAGCTCTTTGTAACTATGAATGGTGTTAAAAGATCAAACCAGACTTTTAAATCTATATTTGCATTAATAATTTTCCTAAATGAGTCGATGCAATAATTAATCATACGAATTTTAGTGGGCTTAGTTATGTTACATTGCATACTAATACATACTATTTGCCATGGTAAATTTTTTTATCTATTTGAAATTTTTTTTGTAAATCAAATTCATTTATTGATATTACAGTTAGTAATTCTTTCCAATTTGCAGAATAATTTGGACTTGTCCAACCTGAGATTGTTTTAGATATTGATGCTTTTATATATGTTTCTATATCAGGAAAGTTTAATTCTCCCTGTTTCCATGGTCTGATATGATGTATTAAAGCTATTCCGTTTCTTTTGGGAAACCATAAAAATTTTATTAGGTATGAGTTTATTTCTTTGAGTACATTCCTTTCTGGTAACAGTTGTATTGCCAAAGCTATATATAGAATCTTGGCTAGTAAAACCATTTTTATTAACTGTAGTCTATCTTAAAATGTTAATATTATTTTGTTCCACTTTTCCACAGAGATTTTAATTGTATTGATATTATTTTAGTTTTTTTAGACAAATTCATTTTTAACCATGCATAACTCAATTCCTAGATATTTTAAGGTAGATTCTTGTTTCCCTATAATGTGATTCCACTTCGTCTGAAATTCTTTTTTTTTATTTAACAATAAAAATTTTGATTTTTGACTTACTGAAATGGAGTCCTGAAGTTCTGCAAAATGTGTCAATTAAAATATCTAATTCTTCTAATGTCTCTTTTGTATTGGATAATGTTAATAAAATGTCATCAGCAAAGAGCATTATTTTAGAACTGTATTGTTCATAAACATCTACTCCTTTGATTTTTGTATTGTTACGTATTGAATCTGCCAATATTTCAATAGCCAAAGCAAATAGAATCGATGACATGGGACATCATTGTTTAGTACCTTTTGTTATATGTATAGATTCAGAGGTGAAAGGACCTAGCTTAACATATGCTAAATTATTTGTGTGTGTGTGTGTATATATATATATATATATATATATATATATATATATATACACTTTAGTAGATGAACAAAGGAAGGAGGAAATTCAAACAACACCAGAATTTTGAATAAATAGTCCCAATTTAGGGAATCAAAGGCTTTCTCTATATCTAAGACAATTACGAGTGTTTCTTTATTAACATAATCAATAAGAGAAATTATCCTTTTAATATTGTCGTGTGTGTGTGTCTATGATATATAAATTCACTTTGATCATTATTTATCGTTTTGGATAGTGGTATTTTCATTATGTTAGTTAATATTGTCATAAATATCTTATAGTCATTATTTAATAATTACATAGGTCTATATAAGGTACAGAGGTTTGGGGATTTGTTTTCCTTTAAGATTGGTGTGATTAAGGAATATCTCCAAGAGGGTGGTATTAAAGCTTATGGTTGAATTTCTAATAGAGTTTTATGGAAGAGGGATAGTATCTTTCCATAATTATGCCATCTATACATGGAACTTTATTATATTTACCCTCTTTTATTGTATCTGTAATTTCTTTGTAGGAAATGGATGCTTGCAGATCTAGTTTTAATTTTTCTGTTTTTTTTTTATATTAGAACATTTTTCATCTAGATTTAATTGACCGATATGTATATTTTCTTTTTGGAAATGTTCCATATAGTGATTTCTATAGGCATCAAGAATGTCACCTATATCCGAGACATTTTCCCTTTCTTTTCATAGAAGATACTTTTAATGTTATTAGCTTTTGATTGTATTTTGATTCTTGTGGATAAATTATGTAGATATTTGGGAGAGGTGGCCAAGGCATTAATTTTTAGTTTTTCTAAAGCTAAACTAGTTTTGTGTTAGAATTTCATTGTAGTTATTGTTTAATACTTCTACTTTTTTTCATCTCAAAATTATTTTTATTTTTTTCAGCTTTTACTGACAAAAGGTTGGATTGTAGATCTAATAATTCAGAATCCCATTCTGTGATTTTTTTTTATACCAAGTTAGGGTTTTACCATATATGTAAGCTTTTAATGAGTCCCATATCATTATTTTATTTATCTCTGTGGTGTAATGAATATCTAAGAATTGTAATTCAGATAACCACAGTTTGAACTCTTTAATTTTAGTTACATATGCTGGAATTCTGGAGTTAAAGATTAATGGTTTGTACCCATTTTGAAGTTTTAGTATCAATGAATTGTGGTCTGAAAAGGGACAGGGAGTGATTGAGAAATTAATGATTTTAGAGTGTAAGTCATGGGCAGCGAATATTTTATCTATTCTAGTTTGGGTACCAAATCTGTGGTCTTGAAGGGAAAACAACAAAGATTTATCTTCTTTAAATTTGAAAGTATCTACAAGATGAAATCATTCTACTCACTTGTTTAAAGCCTTTGATACAGCGGATGTACGCAGCGGTCTTTTATTTGTAGTTTCAGAAATATCAAATATAAAGTTAAAATCTCCTCCTAATATTAAGTTGCCTTTATAATTATTGGAAATGAAATCCAAGTGTTTTTAACAGTTCCTGATCCAATGCCTGGGAACCAGTATAGATTGGCTTGGGGGTCCACACTCTGTTATTATAGTTAACTAATACCAATGCCATAATGCCTTCTTTATCTTCATACTTATAAATGATTTCTGGGTTAATCACTTTTGCTTTCCATAAAATTGTTACCCCTTTTGTCTTTGTCTTATAAGTGGATTGCGCCAATACCATATATTCCTTAGGATTCCATTTGTAATTGTCATTTGTTTTGAAATTAGTTTCTTGAAGGAAGACAATTTGTGCTTTGTTTAGTTTTAAATATTTCAGTAGATCTGACCTCTTGCTAGGATTGTTTAAGCCATTGGTATTTAAAGATAATAAAGTTAAACCCATCTTAGGTTATTTAGACTACATATGTTTTGCTTTATTGTGACTATTAAACATTTTCCTCTGATAACTATAAAGTATATGTTTGAGCTTTTAAAGGAAATTATCAGTTTTATACTTTGAGTGTTTACCAATAAAGTAATGTTTTGGTGAGGCATACTAAAAATGTTTTTATGAAATAAATTTAAACTAATAAATGTTAACAAAACTAAAATCCGCACTAGCCATGGAATGAAATCATTCCTAATCTGATGGATAAACCTAAGTCCATCAGATTATCACTCATACCTTGACAATCCAGAACATCCGAGCTCCAAAAATTGAATTATCATATGGAGAATATTTGTAATATGAATAAGCAATATTTATATTATTTTGAACAGATAAAGTACTATTGTAGATTAGACAGAATTCTAATACAATATAAATGTCTACTTATTGTATAAGCAATCAATATTTACATGTAAGACAGATGACAAGAAATTCAATCATAGTAAAGTAGGATGCATCATATATAAAACCTCAGTAAAAGATTATAGCACACAGTTATTTAACATATTCACCCTTATTGATGAAGTCTTTCAATGCATATTACTTAATATAAATAGATAGTAATATTTATACCCAATGTTTATAATACAATGTATTTTACTAGATATATCAGAAGTGATATTTCATTGTTTGCCAGCATTTAAGTAATCACTTTGCTTGTTGCTAACTTACTTAAAGCATCAAGTTTATTTTGTGTAAACATTGATGAAAGTTAGTCATTTTAATTATCAGTGCATCCCTCTTTCCCCCATTTCCTACACATAAGGATTTTCATATCTGTCATTTCTTATTATAAAAGGAAGTGAAATTATAGGTTAAAAACAACAAATTCACTTATCATGATTAATGATTAGAAGTTCCCTTTCCATATTCATAAATTGACATTTTATGGCATATACTGAATGTTTTTAGATTTTAATGGCAACATTCTATTTTGTATAATCAGCAAAGGTTAAACTGAGTGATTGTTGTCAATTTAATACTATTTGTTCAGAATGTGATTGTTACATTCAGTGACATTCCTAGTTCAAGCTTCTATTGTTTCTCTTGAACAACGTTGTCAGATTAATGTCATGTATAAAACATTAGTTACCTTGGTAACAGCTTAAGTATTATGTATGGTTAAGATGTATTACAAAACCACAATTCAAGTTAAAGCAATTATATGACTTGTTATGCACATTTACTTATATGAGAAAATCATCATGCTTCCCCTTGATGTTCAATATAGTGTATGTCATTTATAACAAATTAAAACAGTAGTATTATTATACAAAAGCCTGTGTTATTAAACTGAGTGTCTATTGTCAATTTAATACTATTTGTTCAGAATATGATTGTTACTCATTTTGTTCTTAATGTCAAAAATATGCTGGTAGATTCTTTGCTTAAAAGCCCTCTTGGTTTTCCCTATACAGAAACCGTCACATAACTGACAGCGATGTAAATCACCCCCTTTGGAGTAACAATAGTATTTTTGGTAGGTCTAATAGTGCCCAGATTTCTGATGGATACATAGTCTTGTTCTAAAATATATTTTCATTATGAACATCTACCACATTTAAAAGTCTCTCCTTTTCCTGACTTTGTGATGGATCTCTCTAACAGTTCTTTTAGACAAACGTCTTTCCTATAAACCACTTTAGGTTTATTTCCTAGCAGTGTATGTACTTCCTGGTCCAAGCTAAAAATAGTCCAATGCTTCAAAATAATTGTAAGCTGTAAGGTGGTACAAGTGCCCGATGGAACCCAACTTGCTCGACAACAGTTCCCATCTGGTGGAGACCAACATCGGTACCTAAAAGAATCTTAAAGTACCAAATTGTCTCTTTCTTTTAACGTCATCCGTAATACAGACCACAAACTGTTCAGGGTACCCTCTCCTAGTAAGCATCTGTAATCATCCAAACATTCGCTTTCAAAGTAATTGTGGTCTGATATCATCCTGGCAAGTCTGACATATTGCCCCTTACCTAAAGTCCTTTTTTGATGAATAGGGTACCAGAAGTGTTGTAATGAATTGGAGAACATAGGTTTCCTATATAGTGAGGAGGAAAAAGATCTATTAACATAATCCTTACTAATGGTTATGTCAAGGTATATCACACTGTCATGGTGAATAGTCATGGTGAATTTCAAAAAAGTAGTAGTTTTATTCAAATACTCAAAAAATTCACCAAGTCTCTTCTCCCTATCTTTCCAAAAAAATACTACATTGTCCATGTTTCGACCACATAAAGCCCAAGAGTTCTTAAATTGGGATCCCAATACAAACAAGTCTTCCCATTGGGCTAAAACAATGCTGGCAAAAGCTGGGGCACAACATGCCCCCATAGCAACACCTTGGACCAGTCTGAAAATCTGGTTTTCAAAACTCAAGAAGTTGTTGTCTAGGACTACCTCCATGCACATTCTTACTGTAAGAATTGTAGTGTGGTCCATTTGTGTATTGGAGCACAGGTAGTCAAAAAAGGACTTTAGTGAAGGGACAATATGTCAGACTTGCCAGGATGATAACTTTCTTGCCTTGAAGGCTTGTACAAATATTTCAGCCAATCCATTTGTGGAAAGGTAGCCTCATGCAAAACAGAAAGAATTATTCATTTTGTGTAACAAGCCAGCAAAAATCTTCATATTATGCATATTATGTCCCACTACCTGTGACAATATGCTCAAGTAAACCCTAAGCAATGAAATGCATTTCAGGCAAAGCCTTTTTGGCCAACTGATTGTAGACGGAGATATGAGTTCAGACATACAGAACACTTCCACCCATTTAAATTTGCATCCACAACTATTCTGAGTACAAATTCAGAGCTGAATTCAGCACTTGGCAAACTAGGCAACTGCCTAGGGCTCATGTTAGCTGGGGGCTGGTGTTGGCTGGGAGGCCACAGCTATGCTATAAAAATAAAAATATATATTTTGGTAAGTTAAGTAACAACAGCAAGTATTAGGACTCAGTAGAAGATCTTATGTACCTCACAGGAATGTCCTATCATCATCTAATCCTGTGCGGGAGATTTAAGTAAAAGCTGGACAGATACAGAGCAGATCAGGCTAGATACAGCTGAATATGTGCAGCACATTCTGGTGAGTGCACAGCTGCTCTTTCCTTTCAAGGAAATGGGGATAGGTAGGTAGGTAGGTGTGTGTGTGTGTGTGTGTGTGTGTGTGTGTGTGTGTGTGTGTGTACGCTCATTTAGACACACTGTCTAGTTAAGTGACACTGCTCAGAGTCAAACTCTGAACCTTAATAATTAACAGCAGATAAGTGCCTTAAAACCACCACACCAACTGCCAAGTATCCTTTAATTTTATTTTATGTTAATCACTGAGGATTACAGTCTGTCAATGTCATGTATAGAGTTTGAAAGCTACTTTGTTCAGTGTCAGTCGTGCAACAGGTAGCACACTTGCTTTGAGTCCAGAAGGTCATGGTTCTGTTCCCATAACAGTTAGATTGGTTGCTGACACTAGTGTGCAGCTTAATGGGGGATGGGGGTGCTGTACTCCTGAGTGTGTCCTCCTTTGGATGAGATGCCTGTAACTTGGAACCTGTTGTCAGTTTGCCAGCCATACCCTATTAAATAATACCAGCACACCAATTTTTTGTTTGTTTTTGTTAATCTACCATAGCCAATTTATTCTTCAAGGGCAGCAGGCACTGAATTTGTACATGAAACACTGAACTGCAAAGCAGCAACCTCTTCATTAGTTATAACTCTCTTTAATGTGGAATTATTTAGATGACTTTTACTTCTGCAGAGGTTGTGCATATTGATTGATAGTGATGGATTGCAATAACTGACG
Source organism: Protopterus annectens (assembly GCF_019279795.1). NCBI lineage: Eukaryota > Metazoa > Chordata > Ceratodontiformes > Protopteridae > Protopterus > Protopterus annectens. Next base: position 626,732,771 of record NC_056747.1, read on the forward strand.
TTTGAGTGGTTTTATGCTTGAAATGTTCTGAAATGGGAAGTTGTGTCATTATTGGTTCCTACATGCTAATTCATTGCTTACTGGAAAATGTTCAAAACTACTACAAATTTAAAACACATTCTAACAAGTGGTGCTGTATTGTACAAGAAATATAACTTAATACAATTAGGAAGGTGACTCAAAGAACACAAACATGTATGGATGGTCCTAAAAATGTGTGCAGGGTGCCCATGGTTTGAAAACAGCTCAAAGGTAAACTTAATCTGCTACTGGCCAGATGCATTTTCTGTGGATGTTTTCAATGCAGTTTCAATAAATGTGAGTTTCATTGGTAATGAAGTTTACTGTTGTTCATGCTAAGTCCATTTTCAATGTGAAACTGCATTGTTTTATTTAGCAAATGCCCATCAGTGTTTGTGCTACAAAACTTGAAATATAAATTTTAAATTAAATCTAAATATCTGTAATCACTGTAGAAGTAAAGAAGAATGCAGCATGCACACTGAGAAGTTTGAACACTGCTTATGGTAAATGGGAAGAAATAGCCAAGTGATAGCACACTTCAATGGCTGGGAGGGGAGTGATCCATTACTCTGCCTAGGGCCCCATCTGACCACTACACAGCTCTGGGTACAATATTCATAAATGATACTGTAAATATAATGTATAATCTTTTCCAACATCCATCTGGAAATTTCACTGGGTGTAATGGTATTTGTCTAGGCGTCTTTTGCTCCATTAAGCAATATACACAAGACTTATATATATCCCCAATTTTTAAATTAGCTAGCACTTACATTTCTGATAATCCCAGCATGATTGTATGGAGTTCTTATCATGCAGTTTTTCTTAGATTAATACGAGATACAACTAAAGCACTCCATAAGACTCATTTGTTTTCCAATCATTTTGATTGGAAACCACCAGTCTGGCAGTTGGCAAACAGGATTAAGGAACTGTTAATGGGTTGTTTCCTGTGGTCCAGTGGTACAAAGTTTGATACCCTCAGCTTCCATTGCCTAACTGTGTGATTCTGAGCAACTCACTTAACCAGACAATGCTCCCAGGGTGAGTATGAAAAAGGCCTACAGAGATCAGTGCTCTACTTCAGAAAATAAATACACAAAAATGAAATAAACTGTCATACTCTCATATGCATATGTTGCTACTGGGTTTGGCCAGCTTTCCACAAAATAAACACTCGTGGCAGCTCTAGGCCAGCTCTTTTTACTTGTGCTGTGAAATCTACTGTAACAGAAACATCCTGAAATTATTCTCCAATCAAAATATTTGCATATTCAATGATTCCTTATGTAGCTTAACTCAAATTTCAGGCAACATAAGAGAACTCTACAGAACCCTTCGGCATTCCCACTACTCTTGGAAACTTAACACTGATAAGCAAATGCTGACAAATAGTACAGCACATCTTTAAATTCTTGCTGCTGTCACTGCATGCAAACTTTTGTGTTCAAGTTAACTAAAGTTATGGTCAGAAATCAACTTGAATTTTTATACACCAGTGGCATTAATGAAGTTTCTTTAAAAAAATTAAACAAATGCCTCTCTCAATCTGAGTGTGCGTTCTCTCAGCAGGAGAAACAGTTTTTGATGAACTAACAGATGGCTTTCTCATCATCTTCAAGTATGATGTGCTGACTGACAATAACTAAACCACCTAAAGCATCTCAAGTGATACAGATAGCTTTGGATAAAAGTGTATTGATACCTTATTACAAATCAGCATTTCTTTGCATTTCCTGAATTCTGCTCAAGCTGTTTCCATTGTCATTCTCTTTTACCAATCTATACAAGGGTGCTGTCACTAATTTTTGATTTGGCATAAACTGTCCATAATAATTAATTAAGCCAAGAAACATCCATAATTCATTTATTCATTAGGGAGAATGATTTTCACCTTCACAGTGAAAGAGTAACCCATTTATGTTCATAACATGCCCTGTACATTCAATCTACAATTTATTAATTTCACATTTTTATTTTTCAACTCTTAACTCATAATCATGCAGATGTCAGTTACTGAGATTGTCACTTACTGTCTTCCCAAAGATCAGCAAATTATATGAGTAAGCACTTTTATTCAAATTTCTGAACAAGTTTTTTTCACTGTTATCTGAACACCACATTCTTGTTAATGGCTGATTTGCAATCACCACAAATATGTATGGCATTACCTTTTTTGTTGTTTACAACAAGAACTGGTGATACACATCAGCTATGTTTCACTGAAGCAAATACCTTCTTTTTTAAGCCTTTCAAACTTTTTATCCACTGTAACGTCTACTGCTGCAAAACTCTGATAATCTTGCATCTTCAGAATGGCAGTATTAACACCGCGCAGTCTTCCATGTTTAAACAAATCAAACGTTTCCATACTAATTTAAAAACTTGCTCCATACCCTGACTCACAAACTTAATTTTGTTTCTAGTTTAAAGCTAACTTTCGCAGCCAGTTCCTCACATTCAAAGTTGGTGTTTTGCCTTTTAATACAAACAAAACAATTATTTGTGCTTTTCACTGAATAAGTAACCCTTAATTTACCAAATACAGATCTCTCATCAGTGCAAATTTTAAGCTTCAAATAGTACTCAAAGCATTTATTAAACATATGTTTGGATAAAAGATAAAAAGAAGTTATGTACCTACCATAATGTTCCATGTTAGTTATCTTCATCTCGCCTTCCTTCTTGCTGGTTGGGATTGGAGACGATCCTCGGCTCCGACTCGGCCATCTTCAATAGCTCGAGAGCTGTTTACTGGCTCGAGGCTACCCCTTATTCCATAATGCCTAGCGATAGCTACCCAGATCTCATTTGAAATAGCTAACTCCAGACATAACAAGAGAATAAACCAGTCAAAATAATTAGTTGACTATACCTGCCATATTCTCTAAGTCAATAGAGGAAAAACAAGAGAACACACAGCCAGTGAAACAGGAACTCCTCTCGGTCCACTAGGACAGGGGGACAGAGGGTGGGACACAAGAAGGAAGGAGAGATGACGACAACTAACATGGAACGTTATGGTAGGTACATAACTTCTTTATGTTAAGTTGTCCATCTCGCCTTCCTTCTTGCTGGTTGGGATAGCGTCCCAAGCACCTAATATCCTGGGTGGCCCAGTGGAACAGACTATTCAGAACAGTGGAAGCAAAGTCAGCTCTGCTCCTGGAGACCATATCCAACTTGTAATGAGAAATAAAGGTATGAGGGTTTGCCCATGTGGCAGCTGCACAGATAGAATCCATGGGCAACCTAGACTGGAAGGCTACAGAGGTAGCCAAGGCCCTAGTAGAATGACCTTTCGGTTTAATAGGTAACTCTTTGTTCCTTAACTGATAAATGAAAGTAATAGTGTGTGACAACCATCTAGACAAGGTTACCTTGGAAACTGATAGACCTTGTTTGTCCAAGGCATAAGAAAGGAATAGTTGGGTCCGACTTCCTTATTTCCTTAGTTTTGTGCACGTAAAAATGCAATTGTCTATGAACGTCCAATTGGTGTGGTTTGTACTCTGCCTTGTTGGTATGATTAGGGAAAAACACAGGAAGATCTATAGATTGGTTTAAATTATTTTCTGAGCAGACTTTAGGAAGAAACAAAGGATTAGTCCTCAGAGCAACCCTGTCCTTATGAAAAAACAAGTAGGGAGGACGAACACATAGCACCTGAAGTTCAGAGACGCATCTGGCTGAAGTAATAGCTACCAGAAAGAGTGTCTTCCAAGATAGAAACTTGATAGAGTAGGACACTGCTGGTTCAAAAGGGGGCAGAATTAAGGAAGTTAGGACTAACTTAAGGTCCCAAGGAGGAGGGGGATCTCTCACTGGAGGCCTAAGAAGAGTTGTCCCTCTCAAAAAAGCTTTACAGAGCTTATGAGACAATGTTAGAATTCGACAAACCAACATGAAAGTTAGAAATGGCCGCTAATTGTACCCTGATCGTAGCGGGAGCGGACCCGGAGTGAAACAGTTGGGCTAGGAACTCCAGAATTTCGTGGACTGGGCTGAAAAGGGATCCACATTCCTAGCCTTTGCCCAACAAGAAAAACGTTTCCATTTGCTAGCATAAGTTTTCCTCGTTGTAGACTTGTGAGAAGAGAAGATAATCTCACGTACTGCTGGGGAAATGCTGGGAAGCCTGGCTAAGGTTGGAAGTGGAGCAACCAAGCTGTGAGCTGGAGAGTTTGGAGGGATTGATGCAACCTGCCTGACGGATGAATCAGATCATCTGGAATTGGGTCCGGAGTCCAGGGTTGATCGAGAAGGTAATTTTGCAGGTACGGGAACCATATCTGTCGAGGCCAGTAGGGGGCAATGAGGATCATTTTGCAACCCAACGACTTTGCTTTCTGTAAGAGTTTTGGTATCAGAGGAAAAGGAGGAAAAGCATAAATAAGTCCCTGAGGCCAATCGTGGACTAGAGCATCTCTGGGTATGTGGCCTGGAAGCGGAAGAAGGGAGAAGTCGTTGCTGCATTTGAAGGGGGTGGCAAAAAGATGACAGCAAGGCTGTCCCCATTTGCGGAAAATAAGATCCGCAACTTCCCGATTCAGAAACCACTCATGAGACATGAGGATAGATCTGCTGAGCCTGTCCGCTATGACGTTGGATCTCCCAGGGATGTGCGTCGCAATCAGAAAATGTTGGGAGGAAATCGCCCACTGCCAAAGTCTGAGTGCTTCTCGACACAGGGGGTAGGATCTGGTTCCGTCCTGCTTGTTGATGTACCACACCACTGACATGTTGTCCGTTTGAATAGCAATTGTCCCAGAAGGAAGAGAGTCTTGAAGGGCTAGCAACGCCAGGAGCATGGCTCTTATTTCCAGGACATTTATGTGCAGGTGGTACTCGTGAGGTTGCCAAGTGCCTTGGACTGTCCTGCCCAGATAATGCCCCCCACCCTGTCAGGGAGGAGTCTGTCGTCACTGTGGCTACTGGAGCGGGTTGAATGAAAGGTCTGCCCTGAGCAATTAATGGGGAGACCATCCACTAAGAAAGATGTCTTTTGCATGCATCCGTGATCAGGATCATGTGAGTCACGGGTAGCTCTTAGAAAGACCACTGCGTGAACAGAAGCCACTGAAGAATTCTCATATGAAAGCTCACTAGTGGGATTAGAAGAATGGCTGCTGCCATAGAACCCAGAGTTTGAAGGACGTACCTGACTTGAATCCTTTTGCTCTGCATCAGAATCTGTACTTGCTGATGAATTGCGGACACCCTTTCTAGTGGTAGCCTTGCAAACATATCTCTTGTGTCTAAGTCTGCTCCTATGTAAGTGATAGATTGACAGGGCAACAAGGCAGATTTTTCAAAATTTATTGTAATGCCTAGCTGGGAGCAGATTGTGATTGTGTAGTCCCGTGCTTGCAGGAGTTGATGCCTGGTGGTAGCAACGAGGAGCCAGTCGTCTAGATACGGAAACACCTGGAATCTCTTGACGTCTCAGGTGAGCCGTGACCACTGCCATACATTTGGTGAACACCCTGGGGGCTTTGGTGAGACCAAAGGGCAGAGCTCTGAACTGATAATGACTGGCCTCCAGCCGGAAGCGAAGATATCGCCTGGAGCGCCTGTCCATCTTGATATGGTAGTACGTGTCCTGAAGATCTATCGAGCACATCCAATTGTCCTGACTGCTGAGATCCAGAATCGGTCTCCAGTCCCCTGTCTTTTTTGGTACTAAAAAGAACCTTGAGTAAGTTTTGGATCTGTGCTGGCCTGCCGGGGCTGCCTGGATGGCTCTTTTTTCTAGCAGTTTTGAAACTTCTATTACTGCTTGCTCCTTCAGACTGGGTGGAACATCTGGAAGGGTCTTCCTTGACTGTAAGGGGGGTTGATGGAAGAGAATTTTGTAACCTCCGGATATAATGGACTGTACCCATTTGTCTTGTGTTAAACTTTGCCAGGCTTTTGGGTACAGTGAAAGTCTTCCCCCGACTGCCTCCAGAGGTGAGCAGCCGGGCAACCCTTCAGGGATGCTGGAAAAGCTTATCAGAGAAAGATTCTCTGTTGCCCTGGTTCTGTGGAGCCCCTCTGCCACGAGGGCGGCATCTATTATTGTTGTTTCCCCCCTCTGCCTCTGGAGGAAAAATCACTACGTGTGTCAGGCAAGGCTCTCTTGAGATTTACGGAACCACATATTCCCACTCTTCTGACCCTTGGGGTAAGGTCTAGAGGGAGTGGAAAAACGGACTCCCACAGCAGTGAGAGAGTCTTGCCTTCTTGCTCACACCTAGTCAAAGTGTCTTTCACCTGTGGTCCGAAAAGAAAGGAACCATCAAAGGGGGTGTTGGTGAAGGACGCTCGAAAGGGTTCTGCAAAGTTACACAGCCGCATCCACGCATGCCTCCTAAGGGCCACACCCGTACCTGCAGCTCTACTCGCCCCATCAGCTACATAGGAAATGAGCCTCATGGAGGAGTTAACAGAATTAAGTGTCGCTAGCTGGGAAGCTACTTTGGCTTGTGCTCCCTCAGCTGTTGGATCTTGAAGGGTATCTCCGAGCTCTTTAAGGAGATCCCTTTGAAGTCGGGTCAAATGACATAGGTAGTTCAGTGACCTCATAGAAAAGGTCGCTGAAGCAAACATTCGCTTCCCATATCTGTCCATCGTCCTAAACTCCTTGTTAGGGGGATGGACAGATGAAGAGGTCTCCGCTAACTCTTTTTTTGGTGGCTGCTGCTATCACCATGGCATCAACAGGAACACCTTTCAAAAGGAATTGCTTATCCTGGGGTGCTGTAATGAATTTACCAGGTCTCCTCAGAGTTGGTTCCACTGTATCCAGAGCTGATCAAGCCTTTTGAGCCACCACTGTCATAAGTGGATCGAAAGGCAGAGAAACCCAGGAGGTGGAAGGTCGGGAACAGAAAGCATCCAGGAATACAGACTCATCCTCAGTGGGGGCTAGGGGATTCCAGTTCCCCCTCTGCCTAAGCATTTCCAGGATGTCCGAGAAGGAAACATCTTCAGAGGGGGATCTCGGGGACCCTTCTGCTTCATCTAAGTCTGTATCAGAAGTGACAGACTCAGGGGAGTCAATGTGCTTCCTCTTGCACTTCTTCTTCCGAGGGAGCTCCTCTGAGTGATCAGGGGAGGCCTCGGAAGAAGAGGAAACACCCAATGGGGTGTCCTGGAGCATCGGTTCCCTACACTTGGGGTATGGAGGAGGAGCAGAGGTTGGCACATGCACTACGGGGGACGGAGCCGGTGGGGCTAATAGTGGAGCTGACTCAGGGGACAGCACACTCCGCATGACCTCAAAGGTGTCCCTGCCTCGAGGCAGAGAAAGCTCCAGTTCTGAAGAAATAGGAATCTTTCTCTGTGCCGACGGGGATGCCTCCGAGGCCGATGTTGGAACTGAGCTCACCTGCACCGAAGCTCCGAGGGGGGAAAACAGGGTCAGAGAAGGGTCCAATGCCACACGCCCCCTCGGAGCCGACGAGGGAGTCACGGTGCCCAGATCCCTCAATGGAAGGTACCACTGAGGGAATTGGAGCCGATGTCAGAACCGAAGCAGAGTTATCGGAGCCGACGGTTCCACTACTCGAACCCCAACGAACTCCGGCTCCAAACTCATTGGAGTCAGAGGAGGAACATCAAGAGAAGTGGACGGAGCAGATACCTGTTGAGGAGGGCTGGACAACAATTTAGCTAGTGCCTGCGACTTTAGTAACCTACTGACTACTCTCTCCACATCATTATCCGACAGCCTAGAGGATCGAGAGGAGTGAGGGGATCAGTGACTACGCTCGCTCTGAAGTAAAGGAGACCGAGTAGCTGAATGCACAGCCTCTAAGGAAGGGGACCTCAGCCTCTTGTGGCTCTGCGATGGTTCCGAAGCCTCTGATGGAGCCGACGGGGAGGTTGTCTTGTCGGTGCCATCCGGAACCGACTTAGAAGGTAAATCCTGTACTGAAGTCGGCTCCGAAATTGGAGTTGATGGCTTAGTGGATTTAGGGGATTTCACTGGCTGTGAGATGTTGGCCGGAGAATCCTGGGGTTTTAATAGACCCTAAGAATCAACTTATTCTTACGCTCCTGCAGGACTCTTGGACTAAAGGCATGGCAAACAGAACAAGAGTCCTGCAGGTGCACAGCGCCTAAACAATAGACGCAAGAAGTGTGCCCATCTGTCAGAGACATTTTCTGACAGCATGAGTCACACTTCTTAAACCCAGAAACCTTAGATTCCTTTGACATACTTTACTGTAGAAGGAAACCAACCAATTGAGCCAACAATAAAAAAGAGCAATATTCAGTTCTACAAGAACAAAAAACATACCTACTAGAAAGGATATAGATAAAGGTTTTTTTTTTTTTTTTTTAAAGCCTCTAATTTAAGTGGCTAGCCTATAAGAAAAAAGCAGTAGGAAAGCCTCTAAGTTAAACGGCTAACCAATAATGAAGGGGGGAGGGGTGGGGAAAACTCTAAGTTAAACGAGTTCTACAAAAGGAGGGATACTATAGAATAAACAATCTACCACAGAAACAAAACTATCGCTAATAATAAAGTACTAGAAGAGTTAAATTCTAGTAGAAATTTACACAAAAAATTCTATACAAGCCTGAGCCAGAAAAACGACACCTCACAGCTGAAGCGGCAAACGAGATCTGGGTAGCTATCGCTAGGCATTATGGGATAAGAGGTAGCCTCGAGCCAGTAAACAGCTCTCGAGCTATTGAAGATGGCCAAGTCGGAGCCGAGGATCGGCTCCGATCCCAACCAGCAGGAACGAAGGCGAGATGGACAACTTAACATCTGCTATTTCTAACATCTTTTTTGTCACTTATTATAAATGTAGTCACAAATGATGTTCTCTTTTCTTAGAAACTACAGATGAGAACAGTTATATAATAAACTTATCATACTAGAGAAATTCAAGTTAAGATCATTATTGCACTAGTTAAAACCATTGGAATTTCTATTAATGAGGCATGATGTTTGGCCTGACTTCAAGATCCTTCCAATCAGGGTGGGCATCCATTTCCATCCATCACAATATTCTCAATATAAGTGGGACATCCACTTGTGGCATCTTTAAGTCTTTCTTGCTCCAGGAGCTACACATGTAGGATCTCCCCCCCCCCCCTCCAACATCCAGGACCACTCCTAGCATGAGAAAGTCCTGTCATGACACATGCCTTGGGTCCCCTTGTCATAGAACAAAGAAGCTAGAGACCCTTGCATCATGGTGGGTGTGGAGGGTACGAGAAAGGAGACAAACTGGTATTTACTCCATTCTTAGGATGCACAAATCAGAAAGATAGAAAAAAGATGGACAATATTACTGCTACAGTGATCTTACTGCAAAATCTACTATAATGGTGAGTTCCTAAGACAACACTACTGTGCTCTTCATATACATCACAACAGCAGAAATCATAACCACTGGATTGATGTGTGGTTGGTTAATGACCTAGTGCAGGCTGCAGAAGACCCTTCATAATGACAGTGGTGAAACCTTCCCTGCTTCAGGAGTTGATGCCTAATCTACACTGTTTGAAAAATGTATGTACAAAGAAACACGTGGCTGCTTCCAGGATGGCTTGGGTACTCAGTCCTCTGAGGATGGCTAAAGTGCTGTCTATAGCCCTAGTAGAATGTGTCCTTAGGTATCCAATAAGAGTTCTGTCATAACCTGAGCAGCAAAAAGACAGGCAGTGAGCTGGCCATTTAGAAATGCTCAGCTTAAACACCTGCTTAAACACTGCTTTCCCTTCTTTGTTAGTTGTAAAGGACACAAGCAGCTGATCTTAACGTTCATGTTTTTGGTTCTGTCATGGTAGTATTTCAGCTGCTTATGTACCATGTAGAGAATGAAGATTTCACTCACCTTTACTCTGTGCTTCAGGAAAAAATGACCCAACTATATAAAACTGGTTCAGAGACACTTCAGTGACCATTTCTGGCATAAAGGAAAGGTTTGTACATACATGGGCTGATGGGAAATAGAAATTCACCCCGGGGATCACTTCTGCAGCACTGTTTGACAGGGGCACAGGAAAATAATTTTCTTGGGTGGCGAAAGCCAGGGAACCTTTTTGACTAGGCTTATATAGGCCCCAGGGCCGATAGCCTACTACCTACCTATGAACATATGGCTCTAAATTTGTGGAAGATAAGGAAAAATGCTTTGCATATCAGCGACTGTAACTCAGAGAACCTTCTGACTAATGTAAACTCTTGCAAAACATCTGTCTTACAAGTCAGGACCTTAAGGGGAGTAGAAGCATCTGGTTCAAAGGAGGCCTGGGGTCAATTTTTCTAGAACACATTTTAATTTACTGCTGTCAAACATTTATAAGCAGCATGCCTCCGTACCTCTATCTCAAAAATAAAACAGCCATCTGGATATGTCTCTATTCTTTGATGGTGAGGAAAGTGAGAAACAATAATAATAGTAATGTTTCCAACATGTTGCTCCTACACTGTACAGGGTCCCTAGAAAAGCTATAATGACCTTTTATGCACAACTCTGAGGTTAGTGAGGAAAGTAAAAAAAAAAAAAATGACTGCACTGCCCCCAGCCCCAAAACAAGCTATACCAACCTTCTGTGCACAACTCTTAGGCTTGGAAGGAAAATTAAAGAAATGATGACAACACTGACACCCCCCCCCCCAAACAAGCTACAGCAACCTTCTCTGCCCCTGGGCAAGGCCAGTTTTAGACTAGGGTGCGTTCACTGCAGAGACCACTGCTATACCTGTGTCAAAACTCCAAAAGCATTGACGGTCTGGGTGTTCAGTGATGCTTTTTATGCCTAATTTTTTGAAAGATGACTTCATAAATTGACTTTTTATAATGCTTCTCAAAACAGTTAGGTAAGTTAGGTATATGACTGGCCATATCATATCTGTCCACAGATAAAAAAGCCTGGTTTGGAGCACTGATTTTTCACACATGTACTGACACCACCCAGACAATCCAGGTATATCTCAAAATGCACAAGCATGCATATATACATGCATGTGGCATGTTTACCTACAGGCAAGGTGGAGGAATGCCAATTAACCTCTTGCATGTCTTTGGTGTTGTTTAGGAAGTGAGAGCACATAGATAATCCCACACAGAGACATGGCATTCATTCTCCACACAAGAGAAGCCACAGGCAAGAACTCAACCAGAACCAAGCAGTGTGAAATGCCAAAACTACTCACTGCACCAATATGCCAATGATTAGTTACTTTCACATATATCCTACTCCTACCATACCAACAATGATAGACACTTATTTGCAAAGCTGTTTGTGATACAAAGTGAAAGAAATTATGGCCAACGTGTTCTTATTAAATATACTGAAACCCAACTCCTATACATGAAACACAAGTACACGCCATAGCAACACCAGTTTTACATTAGTTTCAGCAAATACATGACATTGTGACACTACTACTGCCATGTTAGATCAGTGACTATTGTTTAAATGTGGTCAAACAACAACAGAGAAAAGTCAGCTTGATCAATAAATAACCTACATACTAATCAAGTATGCCACTTTGCTGACCATGTATACCTCAGTTCTGTGATAAAAAAAATACATAAATAAATAACAGTCACAGTGATGTACTTCAAGATTGTTTAACACTAGCACATAGCAATCACAATAAATTAGTCCTTCTTACTTCAAAAAATGCACAACAGCCTTGCAAAGCAATTAATGACTGTTTAAACTGAGGATATGACAACAGGGTCAATAACTTCCATCTACACCACCCCCCAACATCACCTAGCAGTCTCAGCAACTTCTCTGTTCATTCAGATGTATGTTTTTATTTTGCAGTGGAAAAGAACCTGAAGTAGAGGATGATCCGGGCTTGCATATTTCATAGGATGTTACTAGGCTATTGGCCCTGAGGCCCTTATAAGCCTAGCCAAGACTTTGGCCCATATTTAGACAAGTCAGCACCCAGAGACTCTGTCCAGCAGGGGCACAGGTGGATTCCCAGGAGTGATTTTCTGTTTCCCATCCAATTATCCAGGTTACTCTTAAAAAGGGATAATAAGGTACTCTTCTTGAAGTGGAGAGGGAGTCTATTCCACAGATGAGGGAGTCTCTGGGGAACAAATCTGTCCTGCCAACAAGTCCTATTGATATCACAGACCAGGTTGAAGTCACACGTATGGGTTGCTCGAGTGGAGCTTGACTTGTGGATATGCAGCTGTCCCATCTAGGCGAGGTCTGAGATTGCTTTGTATGCCAGACAGAGGTCACCTCTGAGGAGTCTGTATGAAACTGAGTAGAGGGACAGGGCTTTTAGGCCCTGGATTCTCCTGGTGAGGAACCTCTGTGGTCTCTCCAGCTGCTGCATGTGCTTTGTGAGGTACATGCCAAAGGGGACGCTGTACTCAATAATTGGCTTGATTAGGGAAGAATACAGGGATCTTATGACCTCTTTGTCCCTGGATGAGATACCCTTTACTTATAAGGTGGGCCATGTAGAATGCTTTCCGTACAAAGGAAGCAACATGGTGGTCAAAAGTCAGGCTGCTATCAACCTGGGTGCCCAAACCCCTCACTACTGATTGTGTACTTAGAACGTTATTAATGTGATAATATGTGGGGACGTCACTCTCCCCAAAGGGGACGAAGATGCATTTTTTGGCATTCAGCTTGAGGCCATGTTTCTGGCACCAGTGATTTGTTTGGGTGAGACTCTCTTGGAGGATGTCCACATCACTTGGGGAACTGATGACTGCGCCCAGCTTGCAGTCATCTGCAGACTTGGTCAGCCATAGCCCACTAGTTTTGGCCTGCACGTCAGAGAAGTACATCCCAAATAACAGAGGCCCCCAAGACCATTCCCTGGGGTACTCCGCTCATTATGGGTCTACTGCTTGAGGTGGCTTCCCCTATTTTGATTATGTGGGTTCTATCACTGAGCCAGTTTCCTACCCATCTGGTAACTTATGGATTGATGCCTAGTCGAGAGAGTTTATCCACTATGCCCAAGTGGAGAATAGTGTTGAAGGCTTTGGCCAGGTCAAGGTAGGTGGTGTGCACCGTCTTCCCTTCATCCATGGCTTTGGTGACAGTCTCAAACAAGTCGACCAGATTTAACAGACATGACCTCTCCTTGACAAAGTCAAACTGTGTGGAGTCAAGTGTTTGGAGGTTGTCAATGTCCCTGTTAATGAGATCTATGATAATCCATTCCATAGTCTTGCAGATCAGGCTAGTTAGGGTGATGGGTCTATAATTTCCTGGATCGGTGGACATTCATTCTTTGTGTAAAGAGATGACAATGGCTGTCCTCCACTCGGCCGGAACAAACCCGGTACTCAGGCTTTGGTTGAATAGGGCGCCTAATGGTGCTGCAAGTTCATGCAGGATGCAGCCTGAAATGTTATCAGGTTCCATGGAGGCTGTATTTTTTGCCTTTGAGAGGGCAGTGATGACCTGTTCCCTAGAGATAAGGAGTGGGGGGCAGGTACTGGGGATGTCCTGATTTAATGATGGGGAGGACAGAGGGGAGAACTTTTTGCTGAATCTGTCAGCCAGTAGAGTGGCTATACCTATAGCATTTGTGTATGTGGCATCCTTGACAACCAGTTCTGAACAAATCTGCGTCTTCCTTTGAGATTGCGGACATATGAGAAGAAGCCCTTATGATTGTCTCTAGTAGATGTAGCCAATTTGGACTCAAAGTTGGCTTTAGAGGATTTCACTAGTACTCTTATCTACTTGTTCAGGCTAAGGACAGATTGCTTCCAATTGGGCACCTGCTCCTTCTTGGTCCTGGACAGCAATTTATTCCTTTTGTTATATACTTTATTTATTGCAGATGTCCACCAGCCAGGTTTACTCTTCCTTGTGGAGTTTGAGTGGTAGCCTCCATAAAGGTCTGGTAGGTAGACAACTGTCCCAGACTTTTACCTTATGGATGCCTTCATGCCATACTTCTCAATCTTTTAGTGCAAGAAATCTGGGCAAAGCCTAAAATTATTGGGGGGGGGGGCAGCAAATGCCCAAAAATTGGGACAGATTTAAATATTGTTATTATAAAGTTCTTTATGGTGCCTCCATTCTTACTAACCTACAGGGATAACAAAAATCAAACCTTAAATAATTCTGTAAAGCCGCTAAATTTACAGCGAACACACCTTTCAAAACCCTTCAGTGTACAGCACTAAAAGACAAAATTGTTTAGAACTACCTCATCAACTAACATATAGTTGACTTCTTAACACCTATAAAATTATTCAGAATCCATTTGCTTGTCCAGCACTAAACATTCTACACAACCACATTCGTAGTCAGTCATTACAATCCAATAACCAAAAACTCCTGTCTGTCCACAAACCTATCAAATCTGCAGGGCAGCGTCTGTACTCGTACCATGTTGCTAAGACCTGGAACTCCGTAGCTCTATCCATTAGGCTAATATCTTCCCTTCCACCCTTCAAAACCTTTCTGAAATACTTCCTAGTCAAATGCTTTATGTGCTCTTGCTCAACACCAGAATAAACTATATCCCTAAATGTGGACAAATACCTATTCATACCTTACATCTCTAGTCTTCACTCACTTCCTTACTTCTGTCAATTTCTCTCCTCCTCACTTTCTCTCTAAATATACCATAAGCCTGCTTTTCTCTCATTTCGTTTTATAATTCCCGTTTGTATTATACCACCTTAACTTCAATTTCTCTATAACCTGGCTAAAACTTCTCTAACTATTAAATCATTGTCATATCATTTCTATCTATTCTTAACCAATGTTTTTATATTATGTCTAATTTAGCATAATTATTTAAACTGCATTTGCTTTTTGTAATATTTTAAAGACTATATATTATTCTTAAAATGTTTTGCAATACTTTGGAGAGGTTCTCCCCAGCCTCCTGTGAAAATGAGCCTTCACTCAGTTGAACTTTCCCGGTAATCAAATATTAATAAATAAACAAATAAATAAGAAACTTAGAAAGTTGATATACTAACAGGTTTATGTTAGTATGCTTTTTCTGAAGGAAATGAAGTCTGAAATTCAAATGTTTGTCATTATTTACAGACTTTAGTAATCAATGAGTTTTTCGGAAAAAACACAATTTTTTTCAGGAACAGACCAAAGTTATGAGTCAAAAATCTGGACATTCTATGAAAATCCGGACAGCTGAGAGGTATGCTTCACGCACAAGAAACAAGGTAGTACCATCCTCACCCTTGGTAACTATACTTTGGGGTTGGGCTCTGAGACTTGCAATAAGACATCTGGCCTGACACTCCATAAAGGCATTTTGACTCTGGAAGACATCCTAAGTTTTGATGGCATGGTTGCGACTTCAGTGGCATTACCAGAAGGCATTGGTAGAACAAGCACCAGAGCTGAAAGTTGCAAAGTGCCACTCTGGGTCTTATGCCCTTAAGCCTAGAAAGACTCCCAAGGCTCAAAATGACATCTCCTCTTCTGATGTTCTTTCTTCCTAGGGTGGGATATTTGGACAGAGACACCTAAGCTCCCAAAGACACAGCATCCTACTGAGATAAGGAGTCAGGTAATTTCTTGTCTGAACAGTTTTGAAAAACAACCTCCCATTGTCTCAGGGTTCTCTTGCTAAAATTAGCATAGTTACCACAATAAGTAATGTTATGATTCAGCATAAGGCAAAGAAATACTGTGAACTCATCTCTGCATTTAATTTTGATTTGAAGCTTATTTTGTAACTTATTCTAATATTACATTTGTTTTGTTTTAAGTTTTCTGTTCTGGTGGAGTTTTAAGAGTTATTGGCTAGGGTCAGTTAAAAAAGTTACCAAGCATTCCTTTGCAAACTGTGAATAACATCAGTTAATTAGTGGGAGGAGATGAGAGACAGCATTGCTATTTTATTTAGAAATATCCGTAGTTATCTGAAGTGTTTGTGTGGTCTGGATTGCTCTGAGTATCACTCATCTCTGCATTTAACTTTGATTTGAAGCTTTTTATTTAAGGTTTGATCACTTCCATTTTGTATCTTATTCTAGTATTACATTTGTTTTAAGTTTTCTGTTCTGTTGGAGTTTTAAGAGTCCTTGGCTAGGGACAGTTAAAAAAAAGTTACCAAGAATTCCTTTGCAAAGAATTCCTTTGCAAAGTGTGAATAACATCAGTTAATTAGTGGGAGGAGCTGAGACAGGACTGCTATTTTATTTAGAAATATATGTAGTTATCTGAAGTATTTGTGTGGTCTGCATTGCTCTGAGTATCACTTATCTCTGCATTTAATTTTGATTTTAAGCTCTTTATTTAAGGTTTGATCATTTCTATTTTGTATCTTATTCTAGTATTACATTTGTTTTTAAGTTTTCTGTTTTGCTGGATTTTTACGAGTTCTTGGCTAAGGTCAGTTAAAAAAAGATACCAAGAATTCCTTGGCAAAGAATTCTTTGCAAAGTGTGAATAACATCCATTAATTAGTGGTAGGAGCTGAGAGACAGCATTGCTATTTTATTTAAAAATATCTATAGGTATGTAAAGTATTTGTGTGGTGTGCATTGCTCTGAGTATCACTCATCACTACATTTAATTTTTATTTGAAGCTCTTTATTTAAGGTTTGATCACTTCTATTTTGTATCTTATTCTACTATTACTTTTGCTTTGTTTTAAGTTTTCTGTTCTGTTTGAGTTTTAAGAGTTCCCTACCCACCCACGCAGTCCTTGTTGTGCTCTTAAATTTGGTGGCTTTTGAGTTGCCCACCCCTACTATAAATTCATTTTGGACACTCCTCTCAGTCACATCTCATCAGCTTATTCTACTGAGTAGAGAGAGATCATTTGGGAAGCCCCACCCCCTTAGTTTATCAACCTTAAATTATCGTGTTTCATCCCTTCCCACTTAACAAAAAAATGCACTTTATTAATCTGCTTTTACTGCATTTTGTTTCTTCCTGCTTTATTGCTTTATTTTGCTTTTGCTGCCTGTTCTTAAAAGTACTCAATTGCATTTAATCTGCTGCATTTATTACTGCTCGTTAGTAGCCTGAGTAAAGTGTAACTGTTATTCTAAGCCTTGTGGTTTAAGCACTTGGGCTTCAGACCAGTTGTTTTACATTAAGAAGGTTTGTGGTCTGCACCCTTGTGACAGGACAGGTAGTTTACATCCTTCTAAGTCGGGAGTTGCTGACTGAAGGCTTAGTGTTTGTTGTTCTAAACGTGTATTAGTTCTGGTTTAAGACCTTGGGCTTCATGCCAGGTCTTTTACATTACAAAGGTTTGTGATCTGCATTCTTGTGGGGGGAGATGATACATTCTGCCCTTCTGAGTTGGGAATTTCTGGTTAAAGGCTTATTGTGCCTGCATATTTGAACTGTTTCTTTCTGAAACTGGTGCGCCTTGTTTTCTGTAGCATAGACTAGAGTCAGGCCTGCTGAATCTAGCTTTGTTTGTATAACTTGAGCACTAATCCAGGTCACCTTTTTTTGGAGAAGGTTCCCCTGCACCCTAGTGGCAGCAGTGTGCAGTTAAAACTTGTCTGATTGAAGACTGCTGGAAGAGGGCTCAGTTATGAGCTTTTGTACTGGTTAATTGGGTAATTTGTTTAAATCAGTTTGCTCATTTGCTACTGTTTTATATATATATGTGTGTATATATATATATATATATATATATATATATGTATATTGCACTTTATTCATCTACTTTTACTGTATTTGTGTTTCTTCCTACTTTATTTTGCTTTTGCTGCCTATTCTTAAAAATACTCAATTGCATTTATTCTGCATCTAAGTAGCCTGATTAAACTGCAACTGTTACTCTAAGCCTTTTGGTTTAAGCACTTGGGCTTCAGGCCAGCTGTTTTACATTAAGATGTTTTGTGGTCTGCACTCTTGTGGCAGGACAGATAGATTACATCCTTCTAAGTTGGGAGTTGCTGATTGAAGGCTTAGTGTCTGTTATTCTAACAGTGTCTTAGTTCTGGTTTAAGCACTTGGGCTTCAGGCCAGTTATTCTACATTAAGGTTTGTGGTCTGCACTCTTGTGGGAGGAGAGGGTGGATTCTGCCCTTCTGAGCTGGGAATTTCTGGTTAAAGGCTTATTGTGCCTGCTTATTTGAACTGTTTCTTTCTCTGAAACTGTTGTGCCTTGTTTGTTGTAGCATAGACTAGATTCAAACCTGCTGAATCTAGCTTTGTTTCTATAACTTAAGCACATATCCAGGCCATCCTTTTTTGGAGAAGGTTCCCCTGCACCCTAGTGGCAGGGGTCTACAGCTAGAACTTGTCTGATTGAAGACTGCTGGAACAGGGCTTAGGTTTGAGCTTCTTTTATTGGTTAATTGGTTAATTTGTTTAAATCAGTTTGTTTGCTACTGTTATATTTAAAAAAAAAAGTTCTAAATTATTTTCCCGAGTAGTCCAGATACGATTTGCTTTATTCAGGACTGTATTGTAGTTTCTGAGTTCCCCGGACCTTTCTGTGTTAGAGGGAAGCCTCTCAGCTTATCAGTGGGAGTGGTAAGCACTGAGTTATTTGCAGTCGAGTCTCCTGCATCCGTTTCTGTGGCTAAGCACTAGATAGACTATCTACCTCAAGAGTAGTGGTTTCTAGCTCCCTTTCAACTTTCTAAGCCCATATTTGCAAGGGTTTGCATGCGGTGCAGCACCACTAAACTAGGGTAAACTATTGCTGGTGCCAGAAAGTCTGCTCTTCAAATTTTCCCTTGCATCTTGCTAGTTTTCTTCTCTCTTGCATTTAACCTGCTTATTCGCCTAGCTCTTCATCTGGGTTCTTGTAGCAGTTATTGCAGCACACAAGTGCTAACAGCACTAAACGTCTTATAAGGAAACAGCTCAAGTACTTATTAATAATGACCATCCCTCCTCTATGTCTAAAGGTCAGTTCCCTGTGCTTTCTCCTATTAACCTAGTGAACTTGGGCATTCTGAGGCGGTGTAGCAACTGCGTCATGTACACAAAAAAATCTCTCCTCTTACCTCCCAATATGCAGACTTGTGAGAGATGCACTTATATATCCAAATTGGAAGCCATGCACTCTCAAGCCAAGATCGGAATAGCTGGTCAAGAGGAGAAGGTCAACACCTGCACCAAACCACATGGAACACACAGCCCTCCAGAACACCCACCATCACAGCTCTCACATAAAAACACAAACCACACACCCACCTTTGTGGAGGCTCTCAATAGAAATCTACCCAAACAGTAGAGACCTCCAAATCAGAAATGCACTTGACCACCACATCACAGCACAAATCATAAGGCACATAGTTCACCTACACAGTGTGCCCCTGAATCTAAGCCCCTAAGGCAAAACAGCTTGCCCAAAACACTAATCATAGGTGACTCGATAGTGAGGCACACTGATGTCCCACTCACTAGGTTGAATAAGGAGAAGGTAACAGTCAGCTGTCTGTCAGGTGCCAGGATCCAACCCACAACACATGCACTCAGGTCACTCCACAACAAGTATGACTTTGTCATTGTCCGTGTGGGTGTGAATGACCTGAGATGTACCTCCCTGGACTACATGAGAAGAGACATGGAAGAGCTCTCGGACTATGTGGCCCAGGCAGGTATGACCCTAACCCTGAGCAGCATCCTACCGTCGCCCAGAATTATACCACAGTACAAGCAGAAAATGATTGACTTCAACAATTGGCTAAGTTTCTGGTGTCATTCTAAGGGGATCTAGTATCTGCCTGCTTGGGATGACACGATTGACAGACCTCGATGCTTTGCCAGAGATGGCCTGCATCTGTCACACCTAGGTTTCTGGATACTGGCTAAGGCTCTTGTCACCCCTATAGTGCCTTTTTTAGGAGTGTTCCAAAGACCACATTACCACCTAACAGCTATAAATAAATGCAATATGAGGCTCATGCTGCTCAATGCTAGACGTCTAACTCTCAAGATGCACTCGCTCAAAGCACTCCTCAAAATGGAGAACATCAACATTTGTGCTGTAACGGATACCTGGTTTAAAACAGTAGAATGCACCCCTGTGCTACCAAGCTATAACTCATTCCACACCTTTTGGCCCCAGAACATGGATCGAAGCTCCAAAGGTGGTGGCATCCCCAGATTCATAAAGGATATGCACACCTCCAGACTAGTAGCCCAGCATAACGCATCGGAGATAACTTCAGGTACAACTAACAGTGGGTAAGATGACGATTCAGGTTGTAGCCTGCTATAGGTCCCCAACCATGTCCCAAGACTCTCATTCCACGTTCCTAAGCACCAACTACCTCTCCATCAACTAGGAAATCTACTCATGCACCAATACACTTGCCCAATGCTTCCCGGAATTCATTAATTCCAATGCGCTGGACCAGCTCATTCTTACCTCCACTAGAGGAAGCAACATTCTTGACCTGCTTATTGCTAACATGGGCAACCATCGCTCAACACCAATAGTCAATTCCTCCCTGGTTAAATCCGACCACAAACTAATTACCATGGAAATCCACATCTCACCCACAACACCAGCAAAGGTAACCACCAAGAAAAACTTCTCCAAAGCTGACTTTGGGCTCCTAAAAACAGAGGTGGATAACTTCACGGCACCCATGCAAATGAAAAATAGGTGCATGACCACCAAATCATACACCAATGCACTGTACAAACACGTACATAAATGCGTGGAAACAGCCATATCCAACCGAACCAAGACACTCTCCTCCAAAAAAAGGAAGCCAATATGGTGGTCCTCTGCCATTAACAAACTCTACAACAGAAGGAAGAAACTGTTGCAAAAAAATGTGAAGTTCCAAGACTGGAAAAAACTCCCTTATTAGCCTCAACAAAAAGTTGAGATCCCTCATCAAAACTTCCAAAGCTAGCTATGAAGGCAGAATTGCGGCAAACACTAAAAACAGCCACAAAGCCTTCTACAGTTATTTCAAGAATCTCCACGGCAATACCCAGATTTGCTCTGAGTTACTGCACAATGATACCTCCTATACTGAGCCAACAGATATTGCCAACATACTGGCCGAGGGAGTCACTGCCAACTTTACCCCCCCCCCCCCAAAGGACGAATCACAATACCGGAAGAATGTCAGGCACCCAGCATTACTGCAGCACAGTTTAAAGCTGCATTGTCCAAGGTCAAGAATACAGCTTCCATGGTACCCAACAATATACCTGGCTGTGTTCTACATAAACTACAAAGTGAACTGGCACCACACCTGTGTGTCCTCTTCAATCACAGCCTCACCTCAGGCTTTGTCCCTACAGAATGGCGCACTGCTACAGTCATCCCTCTCCTTAAAGGGGGAGTGACTACAGACACTGGGAATTATCACCCCATTAGCCTGACAAGTTTGATATGTAAAGCTATGGTGCACATCATCATGGACCTAATTAACAAGGATATAGGGAATTTCCAAACTCTGGATCCCACGCAATTTTCTTTTGTGAAGGGTAGATCATGCCTGCTCAACCTGGTTGACTTCTTTGATTTAGTCACCAGAGCTGTGGATGAGGGCAAGTCAGTTCATACAGCCTACCTCGATCTGGCCAAGGCCTTTGATACCATTCCCCACTCAGGAATTATTGATAAACTCACCAAACTAGGCATCAACCCCTATATCACTAGGTGGGTTGCAAATTGGCTCACAGAACCCACAGTGTGAAAGTAGCAGACTCAAAGTCAGACTGTCGACCAGTCACGAGTGGAGTCCACGGGATTCAGTCCTGGGTCCTCTCCTGTTTGGCATCTACTTCTCAGAAGTCCAAGATAAAATGATGGGACTCTGGCTGACCAAATTCACTGACAATTGCAAGCTGGGAGCCATTAACTCCTCAAGTGATGTAGACATCCTACAGAAAGGCCTCATCAAGACCAATGACTGGTGTCAAAACCATGGCCTTGAGCTTAATGCCAAAAATGCATTGTCATTCCCTTTGGGAAAAACTCAGTTCCCACTAATTACCACATTGATGGTAGCCCACTGAACACTGAAGGTGTTATAAGAGATCTGGGGACACAGGCTGACAGCAACCTCTCCTTCGACCACCACATTGCCAATGTGGTCAGAAAGCCCTATGTGGCACATCTCATTACTAAGTATTTTGCATCCAGGAAGAAAGAAGTCATTGTCTCCCTCTACTCTTCTCTCATTAGACCAATCATCGAGTACAATGCCCCGTTTGGCATGTACCTCACTAAACACCTGCAACAACTGGAGAGGCTGCAAAAGTACCTCACAAAGAGGATCCTAGGCCTTAAACACTTGTCCTATATGGACAGACTCAAAAAACTCCAACTATTGTGGGGATGGGGGGTGGGAGGGATATGGATTTCCAGGGTAATTAGTTTGTGGTTGGATCTAACCAAGGAGGAGTTGACTACTGGTGTAGAGAAACGGTCACCCATGTTAGTAATGACTAGGTCAAGGATGTTGCTACCTCTAGTGGGAGTAAGAATGAGCTGGTCCAGAGCACTGGAATTAATGAATTCCAGGAAACATTGGGCAAGTGTACTGGTACAGGAGTAGTTCTCCCAGTTAATGGAGGGGTAGCTGAAGTCACCCAGTATCAGTGTGTTAGGTTGGACCCTAATATTCCCCAGGGTGCTCAAGAATGTGGAGTGCGAGTCTTGGGACATGGTTTGGGACCTAACAGCAGGCAATGACCTGAATCACTGTCTTACCCAATGTTAACTGCACCTGAAGTATCTTTGATGCGTTATGTTGGGCTACCAGTCTGGAGGTGTGTACATCGTTTATGAATATGGAAACAGCACCACCTTTGGAGCTTCGGTCCAAGTTCTGGGGCCGAAAGGTGTGGAATGAGTTATAGCCTGGTAGTGCAGGGGTGCTTTCTGCTGCCTTGAACCAGGTCTCTATTACAGCACAAATGTCGATGTTCTCCATTTTAAGGAGTGCTTCGAGCGAGTGCATTTTGAGATTTAGACTTCTAGCGTTGGGCAGCATGCCCCTCAGATTGCATTTGTTTGTAGCTGTTACGGTGGTAATTTGGTCTTTGGAACACTGCTTAAAAAAGGCACTGTAGTGTGGCAAGAGCCTTGGCATCCGGAATCCCATAGGTGATGAATGCAGGCCATCTCTGGCAAAACATCGAAGTCTGTCAATCATGTCATCCCAAGCAGACAGATACTGGATCCCCTTAGAATGACACCAGAAACTTAGCCAATTGTTGAAATCAATTATTTTCTGATTGTACTGTGGTATCATTCTGGGTGATGGTAGGAGGCTGCTCAGGGCTAGGGTCTACCTGCCTGAGCAAGAGCTCCTCCATGTCTCTTTTCATGTAGTCCAGGAAGGTACGTGTCAGGTCATTCACACCCACATGTACAATGATAGAGTCACATTTGTACCTGTTGTTGAGGGGCTTAAGTGCGTGCGTTATATGGTGGAGCCTCACACCTGACAGGCAGCTGACTGTTACTTTCTCCTTATTCAACCTAGTGAGTGGAACATCAGTGTGCCTCACACACAAGTCACCTATGACTAGTGTGTTGGGCATGCTGTTTTGCCTTAGGGGCTTTGGTTGAGTGGCACACTGTTTAGGAGAGTTATGAGTCTCATGATTAGTGTTCTGTTGTGGTGGTCGAGTGCATTTCTGCCTTGGAGGTCTCTGCTGTTTGGGTAAATTTTTATTGAGAGCCTCCACGAAGCTGGGTGTGTGGTTTGTGTTTTTATGTGAAGGCAGTGCTGGTATGTGTTCTGGAGGGCTGTGTGTTCCATGTGGTGTGGTGCAAGTGCTGACCTTCTCCTCTTGACCAGCTATTCCGGTCTTGGCTGAACAGTACGTTTATTCTCAGAATATTTTGATTCAAGTAAATTGGTGATTAAAATCTCTGATTATGTATTATGCAGAGCCTTAGATACACGTATGAAAATAAAGGGATGAATTTATGTCCCCTTGGAATGTGTCATAATTTCAACTACTCAAAGAGAAAGTCCTTCTGTTGTAAATTAAACCTTAAACATTTTGACAAATTTCCATTAAAGTTTTTACCTTCTGATTGTAACCATACTATTACCCTGCAGTTAAGCTTCTCAAAAATTCAGTTATTGCTGAACTGCACAATTAAATAAAATAAAAACGGGTGAAGATCATTTGTTGCCAAGGGAAACAAAGGTGCTGCTTGGGTTGAAAAAAATCACTGATATCATTATTCAGGCAGATAAGCATGGAGCAACAGCTGTCATGAATACATCTGACTATGACCTAGAGAGTACAAATATTTGAATGACACTAACTACCATCTACCGCTGACAGATGGCCCACTGATTAAACTGCAGTTTACTGATTTGGGGGTTATTTCAGTACAACAATGTAAGGAGCTCACTGCTATTCCCACACCTCAGTCATTTCAGACCTTGCCCAAAATATAATAATCATTACATAATCTCCCTGTCACACCACTGTTTTGGGTAAAGGCCCTTTCCTTCAACCTACATCTGATTTTTTTTGTAATTACCTTTAAGACAATTTTTACCTTTTATCAAAACCAGGTTACAAAATATTACTGATTTTTTGAGAGCTTTGAATGGGTTTCGGGTATCAAAGGGAGGTTTCATGTGCACCCCTGACATACAAGCTTTGTGAACTAATATCCTTCATGACCAGGGTCTAAAGGCAGTGAAATACTGGCTGACAGTTACACATATACACTTTTAAATATGATTTTATTGTACAGCTGGTAGAGAATATTCTACTTTTACAACTGAGAACTACAATGGGAGCTTATTTTCCTCATTACATGCTGGCCTTTTCATGGGTCTGTTTGAGGAACTATACATCCATGATGCATCCAATATTTTTTCACCATCGCATAGTGAGATGGCAGAGAAGGTCTAAGGCCAACTGGACCCTTTTGACCCAAAAGGGTTCTTTTCCATCAAGGGGCCCACACCAGGCTATGACAGAGTCATTATGCATTGCGTGTCCCAGAGATTTTCCTGAGAGACATTTTCCTACTGGCAATTTCGCTCCCACAGTAGCTATAAGGTCCTGACAGTGGAGTGCACAACACTTCCTCTCATGCTTGCACTAGTGACTAGTCCTGTATTTTTTTGTAACTGCAGCTTCACGCCTCTTGTATGGCTTATACTGTTAGCTGCTCACACCTCCCGTAGTGGTCAATTGCTGCTGCTGCGTGCTCAACAGGGTTTTCAATCCCAAACTGATCAGATTAACCATCTGATTTTTTTGTACTGCTCCAGTTACTGTTTCAAAAGATAACAAGAATAAGCTTAATCTGAAGACTGATCGAAAGGTACTGTGTTTTCTCTTGCTTCTCTTGCGAACATCGGGTATATGATTGATTGATAATGAACACAATTACAAGAAATAACTGTGGGATAGACAGTCTCAAACAGTATGAAAATAAACACTAGTAATCATAAAAATAAGTACACAACACAATTTCTGATCACTTAGACTTGTGAAAGAGTTACCAATTTAACAGTGTGGCAGCGACATGCATGTTGCAGTGACAAATAGAAGCAAAATAGATCCATTTAAGTTAAACACAAGGTGTGTGTGCTACATGACAGGGGGCAGAGGTGCAGAGAAAAAATTATTCACTTGGCTAAAAGTGAAAAGCAGTAATAGAATCACTTTGAAACAAATGAACTGCAGGGTATATCACAGTTTCAGAGTCAAATATATAATAGGGAAAAACAGAAACTTAAACCTAGAAAAATGTTGGATTGGATTGGGGAGGAGTATTGGGGAAAGTGTATTACAGAAAGCTGAACTCACTCTATGGCTTTTGCCATGTTCTCCCATCTCCCTACATCCACATAGGTTTCCTTCAGGCATTCTGAAATCCTCCCATATGCCAGAATAATGCTTAGTGACTACTCTAAATTACCCTTGCATGTAATCCTTATTGTTGTGCTTGTGACCTATGATTTTATGAGCCCTGACACTTCAAAT
This sequence comes from Protopterus annectens, assembly GCF_019279795.1. Lineage (NCBI taxonomy): Eukaryota > Metazoa > Chordata > Ceratodontiformes > Protopteridae > Protopterus > Protopterus annectens. The sequence continues at coordinate 626,758,652 of NC_056747.1, forward strand.
ACTAAAAAATAAATAAATTAAATTGTGAATCAAACAAGAAATGTTGAATGCCAAAACATGCTGTTATACCTGTAAAGCTTTTTATTTTGACCCCACACCCATGCTACCTATACATATAAGCTCTGAAAATGTGGCTTATTTTCATCCCAAACCCTTGCTACCTATACATACTAGTTCTGAGATTGCTGTATCTCAGGATTAAGGGGATACTCCAAGATACCACAATTTCAGACTTAGTATATACTCCACCGAATGTACCTTAATTTCTATTATGTTGAGATATCAGTTATGGTCCTCCTCAGGGATCACACATTGTTTACATTTATCTTTGACTTTTCAAAAAACATTCTACATTCTTACTGAACTGGATATAAAATTAACATTTTAAATTGGGACAGGATCTACGACATAGTGTGCTGGAGGAAAGTTAGAGTGAATGTTAAGGCATGACATTAAATGGAAGCAGCACTAGGGGAAAGAGTTAAGAATAGGAATGATGGAGGGGACAATGTATAAAAAGGGCAGTGAAGAATACTGTTATATTAAGCTGTTTACATATTCCAAGAAAGGGCAGTTTTTGCTTATTCTAGTGATTTATAAGCAGGATATGGAACATAACAGAACAGAAGAAAATTACTATGCTAAAATATTTATATAATGCCAAAACATAATCATCTGTATAAAATTAACAGTATAAACAGATGAAATTGCTACACTAAATCATTCAAGCAAGTCTAAAACAGTATCATCTGTATAAAATTAATAGTATACTATTTAATGCTTTAGAGTTTGGAATGGCAGTATGTAAACTGCACTGATCATGTCAAAAGAATGCAGACCTGCAAAATCCAAAAGCATATCAGCAGAGAAACCGATCGTAGTGACTACTCTCCATGATTTCTCTCAGAAAAAAAAAGCTTTCTTACAGTATGCAATTAAACTGCTCAAATGTTTATTTCCTAACCATTTTACATTTTAAGACACAATCAAAACCAACATCTGTAAAATGTAAATACTGACATAAAACCTACATAAAAGGCTAACTGTATGTATAAAAAGTACTATTTAAAAAAGCTGTCAATATTATCTATCTTGATTAATACATTTGTCAAAAAGGTGATATTTATGGGCCCTGTGGAAGAGAGACAATTGAGAGTGTGGTATGAAGCAGATAGCCTAGGAACACTAACTTCTAGTTAGGAATCAGATTGGACTTGGGAATGTTCAAAGAAATAACTAGGTATTTGCAAAGATGAAGAAAGCGCAGCCAGGAGCCAGTCATCTAAGCAGGGAAATATCTTGTACCCCTGAAGTTAAAGGTGAGTTGTTATGATGGCCATACATTTGGTGAAAAAGCTGGGGAGGGGGGCTGTGGTGAGACCAAATGGCAGAGCTCTGAATTAGTAAAGACTGGATCCTCTTAAATCTCCTGAACTCCTCTCCTATCTCTCTTAATGCAGCATTTACCTGATTGAGTGGGACATCTGGCAATGGGAACTGGGATGGGGTGGAACTTCCAAAAATTAAATGTAATAGCCACTGAGTCTAGGAAGAGGGAGAGACAGACTACCTTCAGAGAGGAGTAGTAGGGCTGACATTCAGGGGTTCTGGGGCCTCCTGTCAGATAAAGGCCCATGATACCTCTTGTTTTGCAGACTTCCTCAGTCTCTGGGCCTGCATAGGTTAGAGGGGCCACTTTTGCCACATCTGCTTCTGACTGAGGTAGATTCAAAATGATGTCCTGACTTCCAAAACCAGAGAGAATGAGGACCTTTTTGGTTTCTACTATAAGATCACTGAAGGGCCTAGACTAAACAAAAGATAATATAAAAACTGAGAAAATGGAAGCTTTGTTATATGCATATGGACAGTAAGAGACAAGCAGTTAAAATTTTTTTAGTCCCATTAGTCTTATACACAGGTCAGGCAAATTTTTATCAACCAGAAGAGAAGTTGCGGATAGCAATTAATAAAGAGCTGAATGACTATCTGGGAGGGGAAGATGGCCAGAGTCAAGTGGGATAAGCGGACTCTTCCAGCAGAACAGGGCAGTTTGGGATTACCTGATTTGAAGGGGTATTTCTGAGCTACACAGTTAAGGCTTCTACACACAGCACAATCAGAAAACTGTAATTCAAAGTAAAAAGGGATGATGATGAAACTGGGGGGAGCTCAAGAAACAAGGAGAGATTGGGATTTTGGATGCAGGTCTTTAAAGAGAATAACAATAATCATACAGAATATTATATCTAAAAAGTAGCAGAACGTATCCTAATAACTAAGCCAACATGGGAATGGAGAAAGGAGATTCTGCCAATAGGGATGACTGAAATTAGGGATACAGACAACACACAAGAATGGCCTGGATTTTTTTGGAGAAATCTGGCAACGGAACCAAGGTATTGGGAGCAAATAACTAGAGAGGTAAAGATGATAGAATGGGAAGACGCCAAGAATTAATCTGGACTGCAGGTTAGAGATTGCCTTCCCTATCAAGGATTCATATCAGAGTACAGGCAAAAAGAAATAAATAGGGGAATTCTAAAAGAAAGGCCAGCACTGGCAGAATTGATAGTAGAATCTAGAACAAAAGCTGCCATTAAAAAGGGAATAAGTAGTACAGCATATAAAATATTGCATGATAACTATAAGAATCAGTCAGAGGAGTTGAGAGAGAATTGGGAAGAAAGATTTGATAAGCAATTCACAAAAAAAACAATGGGAGGATATATGTATGCCTCCCAAATAAGCAACAAAACCTAGAAGACTTAGGATTTTTGTCTGGAAATATTTACAGTGATATTTTTATACCCCAAGTAGACTCCAGAGAATTTTTCCTATGGTAGACAGCAAATGTTGGAGGTGTGACAGGGGAGAGAGAGAGGTAATTGGGAACATATTTTCTGGGAGTGCGGTGAGTTGGTGGACTTTAAGGATTCCCTGTAGGATGCAGTCAGAGATGCTGGGTGGACAGACTGGTGTGACAAGGGAGATGATTTTTTGAGCTATGATACAGAGTCGGAATTGCCTACACATGGTAAGGCCTTGCCGTGTCTAATTATGGTGGCTGCCAAAAAAAGCAATTACTAGAAAATGGAAATCAAAATCTAAACCAACTATACCAGGAGTAGTGAATAGAGTAACAGAGATAAAACAACTGGAACAGAGATCTTTAGAAAAAGGGTAGGGGCAAACTACACAGAAAAAAATGGGAATTGTGGGAGCAATACATACAGAGGAAGAATGAGGTTTAAAAGAAGGCAGTATGTAAATGAGGTGTATAATGTTTGCTGAAAATGATTGGGTAGAATATAAGCGCTGAATAATGTTTACAACAGGGAGTGTGTCAGTATGGTTTGTGATGTAAAATGGCTTGCAACTAGGATTGTGTGGTTTTTTTCATTTATATAAATTTATGATTGTTTATGTTGTACGTAATGGTTTAATAAAGACGTTTCTTGTTTAAAAAAATGGCAGGAATTAAATAATTTATGTAATGTTGCTTAGGTTATATGATACATAGCGATAGATGTGAAGTATAATGTTTGTAAACGTGAACTTGTTAACACACTGATTACCTTTATATAAATGTAAATTTACCTATGTCACAAGTGATAATTCAATAAAGGTGTTAAACAAAAAAAAGAAAGATCACTGAGGGGCCTAAGAATCCTACAGCATACAAAGTCCTGGCACCTCTGCTCATTCTTTTGCAACTTTTCTTTCACCAATGAGCTAAACAAGGATAACCCTTCAAACACAGCATTCATTAAGGACACTTTGAAAAGGTGTAACCAAACCCAATCAAGCTTCAGCATTATGGTGAAAAGGGCCATAATTAAGGAAGGTCTTAACTGAAAAAGTACAGTAAAGGACTTACAAGAGCAATTTGTGAAACACAACAGTGGTATTGGTTCTACTAAGGCAAAAACTGTGGTAAAAGAAATGACAAAGGGAAGGGCTGCTCCTTCCTTTATGGACAATTCTCTGACAGTATCAAAGAAAGCTGGTCAGCCAAAGTAAAAGGCATAATGTGAAGAAGGCCGATTGGGAAGCTAGCTTGCAAGTGCCTCAAGGCTATGGCTTCTCCAGCTGCCCTGACCATTTCCATCTGCCACATTATGCATTAGACACATGAAGAGGTTCATAATGCTGGACATGGTGGTCAAAGAGATTATGGGATCAATCTAAAAAAAAAAAAATATTACCAAATGGGTAAAGTGTGTATATATGGGTGTGTGCATATATGCAAACATTCCATATTATCAAATAGTCATTAGATTAAGCATTTTTAATGCTGGCGGAAGCAATCATATAACTGCTTCTGCTGCCATTACTTTGTGGGAGACTGTGAAAGAACAAGGAGATGGAATGTGCCTTTTCCCATTGTTGTGTGATCTAGGAGTTGGCATATATAATTAGCAAGGGGTGTGAAATGCAGCCACCACATCGGGGTATAAGGGTTTATTTCCCTGCCAAAAATTAAAGTTGCTTTTTTAAGTTTCTAGTCTTTAAAATAAATATTTTGCTGCTTGCTTTTTTGCTACTTCGATGTTATGATGTATATACACACTCACTCACACACACACACTGGTAATACCCCATTTCTTGACAGGAGGTATATAATCTAATTGTGAAGAGAAAATTAGATATGAGTCAGTAATGCAGTAACAAGTAAAGTGATACATGACCCAGCAAACTAAGCAGCAGAAATGCTGTTTTACTGAAGAGTTCTGGACATCTCAGAAAGTTAACAGTCACCACAATTTGATGAAATAAACCTGTCCTGAAAGCTGAAACAACCCTCGAAGTCAGAGAAAATTTGATAAACTGCAATTGTCAGTAATATTCAATGTGCTATAATTGTTTCCTGATGAGCAATGATGACAGTATGTTCTTGTTCCAAAGCTGGATGGTCTAGTAATCTGCTGAAGCCTTCAACGGGTCTAGTAATCTGCTGAAGCCTTCAACGGGTCTAGTAATCTGCTGAAGCCTTCAACGGGTCTAGTAATCTGCTGAAGCCTTCAACAGTCTAGTAATCCGCTGAAGCCTTCAACAAATGGATACCAGCTAAGTAGCACATAACTGTTTATACTTGATATGTCTTTCCAGGCCACTTTGGCAACAGGCTGTTGGGTGTTATATACCTAACACAAATGTGACCTCCTGATTTCTGTCATTTACAAAGAGACAGACTTCTGAAACAAAAAACTGCTGACCTCCTGGTTTCCCCACCTCTCTGAGGTATACAGCTGCCTCCCTGCCTTCCGCCTACATGCCAAACAGTTTATCAAAATAAAAGAGAATTTTTGTAACTTCTGTTTTTTTCTCCACAGAGAACATACAACTGCAAAGCCACACATTGCAATACATGAAAGATTCTGCTAACTTACTTTGTGAATCCAACCACTGAACGTAACTGTTAAGTCAGCCTTTAAGTAATTATCCAGGTTGCTAAGCAGGTTTCTTTTTGTGATCTTATAAACAATTGGCCATACTAAGCAGCAGCGTATGCTTTGTGTCTGAATCAGAAAACCTGGGATTACTTACTACTGGTCTTTCCATTTCTTACCAAGTAAGCTGGCTATGTGGCTGGTGACACACACAGCCATAGCTAAACAGCTAGATCTTGTCCCATATATCTAAGCACTTCCTTTGAGTGCAGTGTATGAAAATGACAGAAATGTCATGGGCAGTTCTGAGATGTTGCATGTTAATGCTCCAAAAATTCATGGGGCATTTGCAGTCCACCATTCAGCAATGTATAGTACTGCACCTGGGGTCTTTTGTGTGTGTTTCAGTGTCAGCTTAATGAACAGTGGCAGAGTACTGGCATAGCAGGTGGCTTTGTCAGAATAAACATTCCACCATCTACTTCTTTCTTTTTCTGTCAACACCTGAATCCCCACTAGCAGGCCAACAATCCAAAACAAGTTCTCAAAGGATGTGGGGCGTGCCCTTAAATCGATGAGGACTTTCTGTTTTCACATACACTAAAAAATCCACCATAGTAATTTGTTTAAACAGAGAAATCCATTCCTTACAATTTGTTCAAAAATATTTTTACTGAATTACTGCTCAATTCTCAGTTTTTCAATTTTTGGGAAAAAGTTTATTCAGTTTTTGACTCATTACTGTGACTATTCCATCCAACAGTGACTTTCTATCTGCTGGGAACATGAACTGGAAGCAAAGCCCTAGCCAGGGCAGGGCAAACAGAGTGGTTTTTCCAGACACAACCAATTAGGGAGTGTGATGAGCATCTTTGCAAAGGTGTCGCTCACTCTCTTGCTGGAAGTGCAAGCATCCTCAGAATGTATTTAAATGACCATGATCATGTGATCACAACTACTTAAATACATAAATGATGATGACAGGAAGCAGCTATTATGTATGACTATAGTAGCTGTTAGTGTGTTCACACATTGACTTCCCCTTAAAGCAAAGAGTACTTACATTCCTCATTCTGAAGAAGGTATGGGCCTCTTCAAAACTGATTACATGTATAGATCTGCAATTTTAGGGACTGCACACATATCTGCTGACATAATCAGATCCAAACATAATAAAAGTTTTGAAATGTGAAGAGAACAAGTGTAAGATAGCCTCCTTTATTAATTTAGCAGAAGCATATCGGTATCAAGCAGGAATGGAAATCAATCCAGACCTGATCACAAATGGTTTCTCATCCAGATCCAAGGAGGTGATTGTGCCCCTTTACTCCTCACTCATTAGGCCCATAATAGAGTACAATGCCCCATTTGGGATGTACCTCACTAGACACCTGCAACAACTAGAAAGACCACAGAAGTACCTCACTAAGAGGATTAAGGGCCTTAAACAATTACCCTATGAAGCACGACTAAAAAAGCTCCAGCTCTTCTCACTCGCTTACCGTCTTCTCAGAGGTGACCTATGTCTGACCTATAGGACCACGTCAAACCCTGAACTAATGGACATGCTTCACCTCAAAAAACGAGATCCCTCAGAATCACTCGTTCTAGCGACTTGAACCTATGTACAACAATAAACAGGACATGCTGGAGGGATAGATTCCTGTCCCAGCGACTCCCCGTACTCTGGAATAGAATCCCAATCCATATTCGACAGAGCTCCTCTCTGACCCTTTTCAAGCGAAATCTTGATGAGTGGATGGGTAATTGTAAGTTCTACCCTGGGATCACTTCAGGAGCCCTGTTGACAGAGGCCCAGGTTACTAATCTAATGGGGAGGCGAAAGCCATCACTCTGTGGCTAGGCTTATAAATGCCCATGGGCAGATAGCCTAGTACTTACCTATGAACATGGTGGTGACAGGCAGGAGACTAGGTGGGAAATGGGGTACTCACTCTCTTCTGCTACTGAAGTGCATCTAGTCATTCAAAGGATGTACAGATTACAAATGAAAGCTGTCTGAACATTCTGAAGTGTGCTTTAGATGTTCCCAATCCCTTGGTGTCTAAGATCAACAACACATAAGAGAAGTGATCTACACCAGCTTCTTGCTGACGTGGAAGAGGCTAGTAAGTTCCAAGAATTAGAAAGATAATGACCTGGAAGGCACTGTTAAATAAAGATCCTTTTCTGATGATACTCTGAATGCCTCAACACTTTCAAAAGTGCTTTCAATGACAGATTTCCACAAATCTCTCTGACTGATTTCATGAACCAGGAGCACGGACGCATGGAATTAGCATCCTATAACACCCAAAGCAAAAAAAAGGATACCCAATGTAAGGGATTTCAAAGGTGATAAGATCTTCAGTTCTTCCCTTTGAGAGGATGCATGCTGCAGTAATGACAGCAAAGTTGTCAATATTTTAGGTAGGACATTTTAACAAGGAACTCATTCACAAAAAGTTACGTACCACACCTTTCTAGAAGTCAAAGGGGACTATGGAAGGACAAATGGCTCAAGTTCTAAAAGATTCTCAGGAATTGTGGGGCTTCTTACTCTTTTGTTGTCTCTCCAATGATTCATATGCAACTCCTGAACTGTGTTTTCTGTGCCAGAATGACACGTCTATTTTCCTTTACACAATTTTGCATGATCATATTCTTTTCTAAACCAGACGGTCACTTCTACTGCTTCTTTAGACAGTTTCTCGTGGTCATTGTTATAAAAATACAAGGAATTCTAATTAAACTCCAGGCAGGGTATACAACTGGTTGAAGTCAAGTCAGTAGATGAAGACAACATATATGTCTTGCAAAACCATTTTTAGGAACAAGAAATATATATGAAGGAACTACTGCTGGGAAACCCAATCAAACTTCTGCATTATGGTGAAAAGGGTCATAATTAAGGAAGGTCTTAACTGAAAAAGTACAGTAAAAGACTTACTGACAGCAATTTGTGAAACACACAGCAGTACTGGTTCTACCAAGGCAAACACAGTGGTAAAAGAAATGACAAAGGGAAGGGCTGCTCCTTCCTTTATGGGAAATCCTCTGACAGCATCAAAGAAAGCAGGTCTGCCAAAGTAAAATGCATAATCTGAAGAAGGCTGACTGGGAAGCTAGCTTGCAAGTGCGGCATACTGATGGGAAGTTTTCAGATAATGCATAACCTTGATGACAAATACATTCTGGACTACAGTCTTTGAAACCACCTTGTTTTAACTAGCTAGGGAATGGTGGCCTAGAACAGCTTGCTGGCACAGATGTAAGACTATTGTTGAGGTACTACCGAGCTAGGTTTAGGAACTAAACTGGAAGTAATTAAGAGTTGCAAAGGAGTGCACCTGCACATTGGAGGAACAATTTTCCTTCTACAGAAGGTAGAAAACTGTAATGTTTGCTGGCAGAGGGAAGGAAATTTGCAACCTAACCCCAATTCTGAAAAGAACACAGCAAATATATACAGTGTCAATATTTTTTCTACACATAGTAAGCAATTAGCTTATAAGGAGAGACTACAGAATTCCCCTCTCCACTACTGTCCAACCACTCTACAAGAACTAATTAGGAAAGGGAATAAAATTCCTATTTCCAACTTCTCTGGTATAAAATTCCTATTTCCAACTTCTCTGGTTCTCTAAGGCAAATTCTGCTACTACATTCCACCCATCAGTCCAGTTGCAGACAGGAAAAAGGATGAGAGTCAACAAGTGAGAAAAATGAGGTGTTCATCTTATTGCAGCCAAGAAAAAGGTCGCAATAATTACCTATACCTAAAATACCTATACCTAGATGTATAGGGTTCCTATGATAATCTCAAACTTGTAAAAGTTCAAATGTCACATGGTTGACACCATATGATCAAACCTTTACAAGTTCGAAGGTTAAAACAAATGGCTTTGTACGGCGCAGAATAGGAAGATTTCCCTTTTCTGCACTGAAGTGCGATCTCGGAGTTGGTATATTTAAGTAGTGGAGGTGTGGGGGGCTTGCCCCCTGCTCAGAGCGTTTAGGTAAGTTTTTCTTTTTCTTTTTTCTTTTATATTTGATGTTTCAAACGTCACTTATATGGTGTCGATCATATGAGGTTCGAAGTTTTGAAATTTCGAGTATATAACATAGACACGATGTATATAGCTATATACATTTTAAAAAGTCCATTCCAGAAGCCAGTTGGTAGCATGCTGGCTATGTTGTTGGGGGCAGATAATGGTTAAGATGTTGTGATACTGGCAGGAATTGGGAAGTACTGGTGCTGACAAAATCCCTTATTTCAGGCTACTATTTACCTTGCTAGAAGCACTGATGGCACTACATGATGTTACACAAATTTCACAGCTTTACTTATACAGCAGATTAGAGAAGTAGATCCTGGAACCCATAGGCGAGGATGAATTGCTCACAAATACATTCTTTCAGTGCCATCTACTAGACACTCAAATAAGCCACTTCCAGGATGCTATCAGACAAATTCTATACCCCTCCTCAAAGTTGAACAGTGGGCTCAATCCAAGCTCCTACATGCCAACACAGTAACAGGTCAGTCTTTGTGCAGTAATGTACTTCTCAGTCACCACATTACTAAAACAACTTAGAAGACAATACCAACCTTTAGTATCATTTCAGCACGAGTCATGCCTTTCACAACAATCTTTGTATAGCTGGCAGGAGCCTTTCGCAGCACCTGGGACCCAACTGAAGGAAGATCCAAGAGAACAGTCTTCAGGGAATGAGTGTCCAAGAGCAGCTGAAACAGAAAAAAAGAATCCATCTCTAGTTACAACATTAAGGATTTACACTAACAAAAGGCTAATTGTTACACAAAGGTGAGCTACCTTTACAACAAATGACAGAAGTTAACAAAAAACATACTGTATTAACAAACATTCCCTTATTTATTCTTTCTTTGTAGTGCCTAGGCACCACACAAAGACAAAAGTGAGATCAAATCAGCACAGAATTTTGACATTAACAAAGCAACAGCACAGTTAAAATATTAGATTATTTTGTTAAAACGGTTGCAATTAATTAAAAATAGACTCTTTCCATGAACTCAGTGTGTCTTAAAAAGGTGGTATTTTAATGTTGTCCCCGTAGTTCCCTAATTTTTTTTTTTTTGGAAATACATTCGTATTCCCTCTGAACTCATCTAACAAACACACAAAACTACATGTATAAGAACAGACCAACTTGCTGATATCCTTAATAAAGTTCAAGCAAATACCCTCAGAAAGCCCTAGCTTCAAACCTGCCTTCTCATTTGGTTTATTTCTAGGACTTCTAATCTGTCCATATGTGTGTGTGTGTATTTGTATATATATATATATATATATATATATATATATATATATATATATATATATATATATATATATATATTTATATTTCCATTTATTTATCTCTATTTGTTAACTGGGTTAAAGTACTGAACTACATAGTCCATTTTCAGACTCAGCCTGAGAGCAGTGTCTGGTTAAGCAGAAGAACGGAGACTGAGGGAATTAAAGCCAGTACTAGAGGAAGCAGCAGCGTTGTTGCCTCACAGCAAGAGGTTCTCCCGTTCGATTCTCGGCTGGAGTGCCTTCTGTGTGGTGTCTGCATGTCCTCCCCATGGTTGGGTGGGCATTCCAAAAAGATGCGTAAATGGGCGTGCCTTAGTTGAAGGTTGAACGTCGTGCTGGCACCTCGGCGTTCGTCAAAATCTACTGCCAATCATTAGCGGACCTGAGTTCCACTGTTGCGACCCCTAACTGGGAAAAGCTGAAAGACAACAACTAGAGGAAGCAGCTCATTAAAAGTTCATAGATTTAACTGCCTATGCTAACTGCCATTTTTCATTGTTGGTCTTGTGTGATCTTATGATTTCTGATGTGGACTGATCCCAATCGGTTTAACATACTTTGCAAACCATACAGCACATTCCTACTGTTGTCATTTTAATCTGCAAACAGCTGTATTGCTTTTGTTATCTGCTTATTAACCATGTATGAACTATGATTGTCATTCACGCATTGTCTGAAAATTGTCAACATTGATCAGTGCACTACCCTGGTAAAACAAAGTGAATAAAAGGTAACCTGGTTAGCCTGTTGGCGTTCGGCAGTCAGGCTGGTCAGAGCTGGGACCAGAAAAATATGAATCTAGAAAGTGAAGTGCAACTCCCAAGCAATGTAGCACAACACTATGCTTTAAAGCTCTTGCAACTTCCCTGTCTGGCATATCCTACCTCTGATTGAAATGCCATGGATTTTCTCTAATTTTCTGCTTCATCTCTACTTTCAGAGGGTATGCAAATATACATCAAAATATTGCATTTTTCCGTGCTTGGCAGCAGTTTGTGAACTGTTAAGTTGCTGAAAAACAGTATTGTGTGACAACATAAAACAAAATACATATACAATGTACAGTGAACAGTTTGCACTCAGAATCGTCTTGTTGAGCAAATTGTCAGGAAAGGCTGCACAGCAAAGCTCTTATCAAGGAAATAGGAATACTTTGAAAAAAGCCACCTCAAAGGTAGTAATGATCATTCAGATGATGTATTTCAGCACTAAGGGTTTTCTAGAAATTCCTAAGCAATGCTTTGAGAGGCACAAGCTTAACTCCAAACTCCAGAGGACCTTCTCCTGTGTGCCTGGGAAGGGTAGGGACATGGAGTCAAAACAGACCCCTTTCATGACCACAACAGACAAGTCAATGAGCAGGAGATATAACTCTAAGCTGGGTGGCACTTATCATTAAGACGATGTTGGACACCAGTGGTGAGGAGAGCTTTCAGGTCACAAAAAGAGACATTTAGGACAATATTAGCAAGGGGACAGGACTCCAGATCTGACTGGCAGGTATTGTCAAACCAGGAAGGCAGCAGTCGTGGCAACAGCCAAAGTGATAGAGTGTTGCAGCAGTCTGGTAGGCATATGAGACAATAACTTTCAGATGGCTCCAAACAAGCTCTGGCAAACCATCTGGTGACTCAGTACATGGCAGCTTTGAGTAAGAGGGGAGAAATACTGAGCTTGATTCAAGATATTATCAAGAAAAGAAAAACTCCTACATGGAGTAGACATATCCTCATCAGAGGAGGCACTGCCAGAAGCAGTTGATGGGAATGGATCCCATTCCTGCAGATGTGGTCATTGTGACAAATCAGTTCGTCTGTGGCACAGCTATGAAAGTAGATGATATTTGTCTGGAAATATTAAAAGCACTGGCCTATCATGGTAAAGGTGGCTTTTTAATGTTCATGGAAGGCTAGGAGAATCTGACAAATTAGTGGTCCTCTTTTCAAAAAGAGAGACTGGATGGCTTATTCTAGTAATACAGGGATCATGCTGCTAAACCATTGTGGAAAAGCCTGTACTAAGATGCTGGAAAGGGTATTTCATTAAATACTTAAGGATCGTTTTCAGAAGAAGCAATAGAGATAGAGTCCTGGACATTGTATAGTGGATCATATCTTGGTCCTTGCACAAACAATGGAGACATCATGGGAGAATGGTAGTGCTGTCTACATATGTTTTGTGGACCTGAAGAACGTCTATGACCATATGCCACAAAACCAAGTGAGAAGTTGCATGACAGGCTGCATGTCTTGAATCTGAAAAGCTTATACTGTTGTAGCATCTATCACAATACATTCTGAAATACATGGTCACACACATTCTTCAGGTCCACAAACAAATACATTCAAGGTGAGTGTACCACTCACTAAGGGTGTTTTATCTTCCCCTTCTGTTTATTGTTTTCATAGATGGGATATCAAACCACAAAGATTATCCAGCACAGGGGTGTGAGGGCTGCATCTTTGCTTGCTTTTACTGACTAGGTTCTCTTAACCTTAAGTGACTGATCCCCAGTGTCTAGTGGAGTGATTTGATTTTGTGTGTGAAGTGAATGTAATGAAAATCAACACCTAATCAGAGGTCATGGTGTTCTTGTGGAATAAAACAAATTGCTTGCTGCAGGTACAGAAAGCAGAGCAGCAGTCTCAAGGTGGGAATGTTTCATACCTTAGGGTTTTGTTCATAACAAGACAAACTAGAAGGGGATTTTATTATCGAAGCGGAGTACTGATCTCAGCAGACCACTTCAGACTCAGTCCATGGAAGAAAATGAAAATACAACAATTAACAAAGCAGTCAACTGTATTAGATCAATAACAAAAATCATTCAATTAATTATGAACTGATACTACGGTGACGCACCACAATGTAAAATTCTGGAACGCTATTACAGGCATAAAGGTTTCTATGCTGCCATATTTACTTTATCTACAAGTATTTGTGGTGTAAGTTATGACAATGAAGGAAGAAAGGTGTATTGAGGAAAAAAGGCAGCAGAGTGGTACAGTGGAAGTATGTTGAGCCCACAACCCAGAAGTCAATGAAGTGAAGCCATCCTTTATTTTGCAACCTGCAGAAACTTAATATCAGACTACTCTGCATTTATTCTGCTTCATCACTTCTTCTTCTTTCGGCTTTTCCCAGTTAGAGGTTGCCACAGCAGATCACCTGTCCGCTCATGATTGGCAGTGGAGTTTTATGGTGTTGAGTTGCCAGCCCGGCACCCAGCCTTCCACAGAAGGCACACGCACGCACTCAGTCTAGGGCCAATTTAGACTGTCCAATTTACCTACAGCATATCTTTGGGATGTGGGAGGAAACTGGAGCACCCAGAGGAAACCCACACAAACACAGGGAGGACATGCAAACTCTGCACAGAAGGCACCCCAGCCGAGGATCGAACCAGAGAACCTCTTGCTGTGAGGCAACAACGCTAACCACTGCACCACCGCTGCCGCCCATTCTGCTTCACCACTAAACAAGCACATTCATGTTCCTTCTAGAATCTTAATGACCAGCAGTATAGCACATAGGATAAAGACAATGAAACACTACTGAGCTTTGCCCACTAGCCCTGGCTTTGATTCTCTTAGTTTCCAGGGTTCTATTCCCCAGTGTGGAGCAGTTACTCCTTACTCCCCTTCACAAGGGTAGCCCTTTTATAGATGCAAATAATTATAGGCCTTAACAACCTTACATGCAAAGCCATGGGATGTCTCAAAGCAGAACTGATTTATGAAGATATAGACAACTTAACTGATTTAGACCATGTTGTTTGATTTTGAGAAGAGCAGGTCATGTCTCCTGAACTTAGTAAACTTTTTTGTAAAAGTTGAAGAAGCTTGGACAGTGGTCACTCCATGCATACTGCTTATCTTGATCAAACCAAAGCTTTTCACACCATCCTCTGTGTTGGTATTATTGAAAAATTAAACAATGTAAATCCCTACACTGTCAGCTGGACTGCAAAATGGCTGTCCAACAGATCACAAGTTGTGAAAATTGTTGATATCCTCACTGAATGTAAAACTGTAACCACTGAGGTACCACATGGATCAGTGCTAGGCCCTTTAAAGTTTGACATTTATTTTGAAAACATTTAAGCCAATGGACCAGAAGGGTGCTGGATCAAATATGTTGATGACTGGAAGCTGGGCACTGCTATCCATGGATACTAAACTGCTTCAAAAGGCTTAGAATATGTACACACCTGGTGTACAGAAAACAAACTCAATCTAAATGCAACACAGTAGCATTTGGCAAAAAGGCAGCTTCCATTTTACATGTTATCAGTGGTACTCATCTTCAGACAAATACAGTCAGACACACCTAGGTACCTAAGTAAGCAACTTTCTCTCTCTCTCTCTCTGTCTCTCTCATTCAGTCATCATGGTTTAACCATAGTCAGGAAATTCTTCTATCTGGCTCAATTAATTTCCAGGGAGAATATCTTCAAGATACAAATGGGTAGTTCAATAAAGACATGACTTTGATTACCTTAGTAAAGATACAATGAGGGTTCTCAAGCTGGGTCATATGCTTAGTCAGGTACATACCGAGGGGGCCATTACACTCTGTTATGGGCTTGATGAGGAAAAACTAGACAGGAATAGTGACTTCTTTAGATCTGGAAGAAATATCCCTCATGACACATCAGGAAAGGTAAAAGGACTTCCTAACAGTAGTGGATAGTGAACAAAGGATAGTCTGCTGTCAGCAAAAGTGCATAGGTCCCTAATGGCTGAGTTAAATTTCAAAGTTGTGTCACCTATGTGGTAGGTACATATGGGTTGCCAATTTGCCTAAGAACATAATACTGCATTTCTCGGCATTAAGTTTTAGACTGCCATCCAGACACGACTTCCTGGTGCACCTCATGAAGAATTTGGAATCAGATGGGGAGTTAATGACGACTTCAAGTTTGCAGTCATCTGCAAACTTGGTCAGCCACAGGCTCTTGATGTCAGCCTTGACATCAAAGAAGTAAATACCAAAGACCAATCCCTAGGAGCTACTCTTTTCGAAGACAGAATGCCTCCCACATTAATACATTAGGTTCTGGCAGTTAGCTAGTTTGCTACTCAGCAGGTAAGACAGAGGTTTACATTTAGTTTGATTAGCTTGTCAGTAACGCCAGAATGTGGGACACAGCGTCAAAGATCTTGACTAGGTCCAGGTAGGCAGTGTGAACTGATATGCCAGTGTCTTAATGCATCAGTGACATGTTCAAAGATGCCTATCAGCTTCAGGACGCATGATCTGTCTTTAGCATACCTAAACTGGCTTGAGTCCAGGGTTTGTAGACTGCCTACATCCTTGTTAATAACATGATGTCTGCTGAACTCAATTTATTTTATGCTGCATTCAGGAAAAGTTAAATGATCTGGAGATGCAACAAAGCTTCCCAAAGGGCATTTCAATAGTTACATATGCTCAACAGTTTGTGACTAAGTGTTATTTGCAATGGATTTCAAATTCATTGAGAAGACACAAACCCAGTTATAGACACATACAATCAATGTATGTAATTATAGCCTACTTATGTTTTGTTGCATCTTCTCAAGTTAAGGAAAATACAGCATATGTAGCTAAAAAGTGATGATGCAGGAGTTATAATTGTAAGTGGAGTTTCCAGCTGAGTTTGTATGTCAAGTGAGTTCTTAATCAGAGTAATTCATTAAAGGTCTCCATTGAATGCATGACAATGTAGCTATCTGCAGAATCCTCTTAGGAACCTATTTATGCTGCATTACTATTTTAATTTGCAGCGTAGTTGATTAATTAAGGCTTTTCACTTTGGTTAGTAAAAATAAAGGGGGTGTGGGAAAAATCATATTCACAAAAAAGTTTACTGTGTACAGTTAAACAGGTGTTGTTAATGGTGTTCATAGAATTTTGTGTGAAAAGAAGTGTATGGCAAACAGTGGATGATTTAGTATTGCAGCAGAGTGGGACTGATGATGCATGTAACCTCTTTGTGACTATACATCACATAACCTTCGAGAACCTGTGCTGGAATCCAGTATTTTTGTAAGGGTTATACAATTTAACTTTACATTTTAGGTGGCTGTTTAGTTTAGATTTAGGATTTATATTTTGGTTTACAACGGATGTTTTCTATTTGTTTCTGTTTATTACTGGTTAGACTGGCTATTCATGACATTCTTACTTATTTTTTTAATGTTTTTGATGGAGTGGATTTAGATCAAACATAGTTTTAAACTGCAGTTACTAACAAACAGCAGCAACTCCTAAATGCTTTATCCCATGCATGGGTTCCCACAAATTATCCGGCATTGATCCCAGTTACTCTCACCAGGGTTCATATATAATTATTGACCACTGGATGGGTAAGGCCAATCTAACACCAAATGGTATAGGTTAATTCAAGCACAAGTTAAAATGGCCCTGCAAGGCAGCTAGCCTAATATTTACCTATGATAGTTTTGGAGTTTGTCTTTTTATGACATGTAATTTGAAGGAGTTTGCATCAATGATTAGCTGTAGATAACTCATTCATGTTTACTACTGTATGCAAATACTACAGAATTAAAAGGACACACTTTGAAACTTAAAGTCTAAGTTGCCAAAATCACTGGTTTACATCAAGCACAGGTGTTTGGCATAGCAAACACCACTTCTTCAATAGTACAAAGTGGATAGTGCTATTTCTTATAGCTTTATTAAGATTGTGTACATCTACACAACTACACATTGTATCTGCTAACATAACAGTAATCACGATGTTAACCCTTTCAGTTAACATACTCATATGCTCCATAGGGCTCCTGTCCATAATTCTACTTCTCAAAGCTGCTGTAACTTTTTCCTGCAGCACTCACCCATGGTAACAATACAGGATATATCTGAATAGGATGAGCACCTAATACACAGTTTAAATAAGTGAACAAATTTTCATGTTTCTTAAGCAAATTACCCATCTACACACTTCCTAATCCACATGGTAAATGTGCAGTCACGCTGCAAATTATTTTCCCCATGCCAAGCAGACATGTCAAATCACCAAAAAGTGATGAAGCATTTTCTGTTATCATCTATATGGAACTAAATCTTATAATTCTTACTCTAATACTCGCGTGCCCATTTCATATCACGAGGAATGAAAAGGCCAAATGGATTAAAACAGTTCAATGACCTGGCTGCTTTAAGGACTAAGAAGAGAAAGAAAAGTTGTACAAAATCTTACCATAACCATAGATGTCCTTTCTCCTCACTGCTGCAGTATTCTTCACTTGAGGGATATACCCGCCACATAGTGCCTCAAAGTTGGCCAGTATACAAAAGACTTTTACCACTGTAGGGTACATGGTACATCTGGTGTAGGCTGCAGTTGTACATAGGCCATAAAACAGACATACGCATGTACTAGCCTCAAAACTGAATGCCCCAGGAGGAAAGGCTGACTAAGGATTAAGTGGTGTGTGCATCCAGGAAAGATAGGAGTCAGGTGAGGAAGGCAAGACGGATAGAATACAGCAGCAGTGAAGAGAAGGACATCTATGGTTATGGAAAGATTTTACACAACTTTTCTAAGTTCTTCTATTCACTTGCTGTAGTATTCTTCACATGACAGAGAGTACCAAAGTTCAAGAGGGAAGGGAGAAGGCAGGAGTACAGGAGCTTTCAATGAAGCCATGGAGAATAGCTATGGCAAAACCAGTTCTGGATCTGGAGATAGAATCCAGATTGTAATGTTTGGTGAAGGTATGTTTGGTAGACCAGGTGGTTGCTTCAAGAATGGGACTATTATCCAGACCTTTAAAGAAAGCCTTGGAAGAAGCCATGGCTCTGGTAGAGTGGGCCTTTACAGAAGAGGAAAGAGTTCTTCCATGGTTAGTGCAACAAAAGGAGTTGGTTTTGGAGATCCAGGACAACATGGTCTGCTTTGCAACAGGGAGACCCAGCACCATGGGATGGAAATTAATGAAGAGCTGGTCAGATTTCCTTAAGGGTTTAGTCTTGCCCAGGTCGAACCACAGCTGTCTGTGAACATCCAAGAAATGTAGGATCCTCTCAATGCAGTTTTGTGGGGTGGGGAAGAATGTGGGGAGCTGGATGGACTGGTTAAGAGAGAGAGTTCATTGACCCCTTTCGCCATAAAGGATGGGTTAGCCCTCACAGACACCCTGTCCTTATGGATGACTAGAAAGGGGGGAATGGCCATTAGGGCTTGGAGTTCTGACACCCTTCTAGCCAAAGTCAAGGCAACCAGCAAGACTGTTTTCCAGGTGCAATGTTTGAGGAAAGCAAATGCTGCTGGTTCAAAGAGGGGCAGAGTCAATTTCTCTAGTATAAAGTTGAAGGTCTCAGGAAGGAGGGATGCGTTTCCTGGGAGGTCTAATGTGGAGGATACCTTTAAGGAACTGCTTCACCTTCAACCTGGAGGTGAGAGGGGGATATGCAGATATGGCTGATGTGTGGGCTTTGACCTTTGAATAAGCCATGCTAGCACTGAGCAACTCACACAAGTAGGATTAAACCACTGGAATATCTACAGTTAATGTATTTTGATCCTTAAATTGACACCATAATGAAAATCTTTTCCATTTGGAAACCTATGATTTGCAAGTGTTGGGTTTTCTGGCCTCCTACAAAACCCTGAGCATGTCTTTAGAAAAAAAGGTCTCTGAAAGGAATAAGAACCCTATCACCCACAAAATGAAGTGAAGAGTAGATAGGTGAGGGTGAACAAGGGATCCTTTGCTCTGTCTGAGAAGGTCCAGTCTGTGGGGTAACTTGTAGTGATGGCCCTGGTCTAACTGAAGGAGAAGGGGAAACCAGTGTTGATCTGGCAAAAGGTAACCACTAGCAAGATTTTTGGTTGGTCCTGCCTGATTTTGAGCAGGACTTTCGGTATTAGGGGAAGGGGAGGGAATGCTTAGAGAAGGGCTCTGGCACAAAATCTTGGATGTTGCCTGTTCAGAGGGAAGGCAAAAAGGTCTACTTTCAGAGTACCTCATTGGTGGACTACGTCCAGGAACACATCCCTGTGAAGCATCCTTTTGTGGGATTGAGTCCAGGAGCTGCTCAGTGAGTCTACCACAAGGTTTTTGTTGGAGGGGATGTACACCACCTGAATGGTCATGCTGTGCTTTTCCAGGAAGTCCCATACTAGGAGGGCCAACCTGCAAAAGAGGTAGAATTTGGACCCCCCCCCCCGCTTGTTTACGTACCAGAGCATAGTCATGTTGTTGGTGAACAACTTCAGTGGGCCTGGGCAAAGAGGAGGTTTGAAGGGCCAGGAGCAATGCTCTTATTTCCCTTATCTTGATGTGTTCCCTTTTCTGGGAAAAGGACCACTTTCCCATGGCCGAGCCCCAGCCCGTGTCTGAGGCATCTGTGTACATTTCTTGGATTGGATCCAGAAGGTGGAGAGGTAGTTCTGGATTTAGGCTTACCTGTTGAGACTATCAGAGAATATCCTTTTTCAATCAAGGGATCGGGGGAATGGGGAATTATAGAGGATGTAAATGTTGGGTCCAGACAGACGTGAGGAACCATTAGGGCTTCCTCATGTGCAGTCTTGCCAGAGATACCATGGAGATGGTAGACACCATGAACCCTAGTACCCTGAGAAATTTCCTAGCTGTGATGTGTTGTAAAGACAGAAGAGACAGGAAGACAATGTGAAGATCCTCTGATTTTTGTGGGGGTACAGATACTCTTAGTATGTCTGTCTGAATTCTGTACCCAAGGAAAATGTGGTCTTGGGTTGGAGAGAGGGTAGATTTTTTGTAATTTATTGTGAACCCTAAGTTTCCCAGTAGGAAAATGGTGCTTTGAAGACTGTGTCGCAGGATCTGTGGGCTCAGGGCCTGTAAGAGTAGGTCATCCAGGTATGGGAATATCTGGATTCCTAGTAGCCTGCAATGGGGAATGATCGGAGCCAAGCATTTGGTGCTAACTCTCGGAGATGTAGAGAGGCCAAAAGGCAATGCAGCGAATTGAAAATGCCAGAAACCCACAGAAAAACACAGATATTTCCTGAAATTTCAGTGAACAGGGATGTGCAGATAGGCATCTTTTATGTCCAGAGATGTCATAAAACCTTGAGGAAGGAGCAGAGGGAAAAGGGTCTGGAGAGTAAGCATTCTAAGGGAAGGGATCCTTTAAGAATGTGTTGAGGTGGGATAAGTCCAGAATTGGCCTCCAGGGGCCATCCTTTCTGGGCATCAGGGACATCCTTGAATAGAATCCTTTTCCCTTGCAATTGGCAGACACTTTCTGAATGAAGCTCTCTAAGAAGAGGAATGAAAGGAGGTCTGGGAAGAGATGTAGCTGATCTCGAGGGGGGGGTTAGGGGACACCTCAAAAGGTGGGAGTGGATTGCCAAACCATAAAATATCTGTTTTTATGATGGAAAACACCCAGTCAACTTACGTAATGCCTTCTCACACCCTGAGAGCTTTGAAAAGATGAAGGGAGAGGGGAACAGAAGAAGGGTAGTCACAAGACTCCCTGCTCTGTCAGAAAAGGGCTGCTTTTGTTGAGAAGGGTTCTGAGGAGCCCTGGTCCTCTCAGGTCTCTTTCTTCCCCTAAAAACCTTACTGTTATGGTGCTGCAAGCGGCTATGGACAAATATAGGTTTTGAAGGAAAGTTCCTATGGAACCTTGGCACTGGTGAAACTAGGAGCTGTTTTAACTCCTTGTGTTCCTTGGTCTTTTCTTGTAAGGGGACTTGAAAGATGATGCAGCAGCAGCATGAAACAGAGAAGAATTACTTAAAGGGGCATCCATGAATTTGGATTTGAAATCATCCTGAAGTAGTTGAAGTCTGAGCCAGGTAAACCTTCTAAGCAAAGGCCCTGTTGCAGCTGCGCTAGCACAGGCCTCAGCAGCATCACAGCTGCATTTTATGGAATGTTTGGCCACTTGAAAAGAGGCTCCCAACCAAGACAGGGCCAAAGTTTTTCCATCCGACTCAGGGAGGTCTAAGATGCCAGCAGTAGCCTGAGACAATAATTCTAGAGAATATTTAGTTATGCGAGTCTGGTAGTTTACAGCCCTAAAAACTAAAGTGGTGTAGCTCTTTTTACCTAGTCTGAAGGCAACAGGGAGGTAAAGGGGAGCATCCTGAAAGGTTTGTCAGTAGCATCCGAAATGACTGCTAAGTCTGCTGCAGAGCATCTGATAAGAAAATTACAGTCCTTAGGGACTTTGTAAAAATTATCAGGCTTCTTTAGGGGCTGGGGCCACAGTGTATGGATTTTGAGAGGGATTGTTAAATGCATCCAAAAATGCTGAATGAACAGGTGGAACTGCAGAAGAGCTAGGCAAATCCATTTGTAGCAATTGGTAGCACCTTTTTTGTACATCTGAAATTTTGGTGGTATTCCACTTGAAGTGATCCCCCATTTTCAAGATGGCTTCGCCAAAGGAAATTTCTTCCTTGGGGGACTCCGTCTACAGACTCCTCTTCAGGTGATACATATTCTAAAGGAAAGGGTATCTGAGTTGAGTAGTCTAAGGATTCCTCTTCTTCAGAAGAGGAATTCTCTGAAGATTCATGATCCCTAACCTTTTCTGGGAGGACTGAGGGCCTGGGGAAGGAGGAGGCACTGCTGAAGTCTGTTTAAGGACCAGTAAGGCCTGGAAAATATTTTGGGAAAAGTCCTGCTATTCAGAAGGAGCCTCTAGTAGTGGATAAATGTTTTCTCTTTTGCTTCTTCTTAGCTGGTGACACTATTTTTTTTTAAGGGTTGGAGGGCCAGACGTTGGCCTAGTATTGGATGGCTCAGACTTTGGCACTTCAGACGCAGAGCTGCGAGTTAACCCCCTAGGGTCCTTAATGCATTCAAGCCTCAGTTTCCTCTCGATGTCCAAGTCAGATGTCTGCTCAACCTCTAGCGATGTGCTCACAGCTGAAGGCAAGGTGACCTCAGAAATGGGTTCGGCCTGCAACTCCAAGCCAGAGAACCCATGTGCCTCCGGGTCGATGAGCACTTTGGGAGGGACGTCGGATGGCAGAGGTGCAGCTAAAGGTGTAGGCCTAGCTTTTTTACCTTATGCGTCAGTGGCTCGGTATTGGACCATGGGGTACCCACCATTAATTTATTTAAAAGTTTTAAACATTGGATGTCCAACTACAAAGCTAAGGAATTAAGCCTGCTGCTAAGTATCTTTGGAACAAACAATTGGCAAATACTACATAACCTATGGTTGTGGTTGGGGCCTAGGCATAAGAAATACTGGGTATGGCTGTCCTTATGTGGAATTTTTCTTCAACCCTGGCACTTGCCCTTCCTGGATGATATAACAAAAAGGAACAAAGAAAAAAATTCCCCAACTGGGCACTTATCTGAGAAACCGATGACTAAAACACTGGAAAATGCAAAACCAACGTTTGGTAGCTGGCTTTCTAACTGGAGACAGAAATGTTCTGAGGATGGCACATGCATACATTCATGGCCTATGTATGACTGCAGCCTATGCCAGATGTACCTCATACTCTACAGTGGTGAAAGTCTTTTGTATACTGGCCGATCTGGTGGGGATATCCCTCAAGTGAAGAATACTGCAGCAAGTGAATAGGAGGACATCTAAAAACAAATAATCTGAGATTGTTATGAAGGATTTTTTCCTCTGAAGAAGCTGATAGAACTGGTCTAACTTAAGTTTGCTACAATTCTTTTTTTAAAGGAATATGACAGAATCCTGTAGGGATTAATCCTACATGGATTTGGTGTTCCAGTGCATAACTTTCATGTGAAATCCAGTCTGTAGAACCATGCAGCCTGGAGTCCTAAGTCACACTCTTATTGTAGTCAGTTGTTTGTAGATGAAATCAAGGAAGAAGTTCACAAACAAGTTATGTGCTTACTAGAATGCTAGATTTCGCTGGTATCTCCCTGGATACTAGAGCTGATGGACTGGCCGCCTTTGTCTCCTTTTCTAAAGGGCAACAATAAACTCCTGTTAGCTCAAGCTCCTCCCATTATCCCACAACACCTTGCTCCCTATTGGGTCTCTAGATCAAGTAACACAGACAAGAGTGTAGCTATCCAATTAAACATGGTCAAAATACTTAAACTGAAAGGAAACTCTGAAAATCCAAAACAGGCCTCTGTTATTCTAGGTTCCTCCAAATATGACAATTTGAAGAGGGTAGGTGAGGGTTGTTTCAGTATCTGGACAGATATCAGCTAAATCTAACATTCTGGTAAGAACAGAACTTTTGTATTTATGTTGATCCTGTCCAGATATTAGAACTGATGGACAGATTCCCCAGCAGACCTTGGGAGACCTGAGACAATAAACCCTTGAGAATGGTGGCCCTGAAGAAGGCCAGAGCTCTGGCAAAAATGTCCAAATTTTAGTGCTTAGCAAAAGTATGTAAGGCAGACCACACAGCAGTGGCACAAATTTCTTCTAAGGGTAAATTTCTGACAAAGGCTGTGGACATAGCTTGAGCCCTGACAACGTGTTTTCAGTCTACACGGCAAGGATCTATATTACTAGATGGTGACCAAGGGTAATACAATCAGACATCCATTTATGCAGTGTGACCTTAGTTACTTTGTGACCTTTTTTGAGGGTTGATAAGGAAATGAACTGCTGCTCATTCTTCCCGAATTCTTTTGCTCTGTGAAGGCGAAATCTGAGTTGTCTGTGTGCATCTAAACAATGCA
Organism: Protopterus annectens; assembly: GCF_019279795.1. Classification (NCBI taxonomy): domain Eukaryota; kingdom Metazoa; phylum Chordata; order Ceratodontiformes; family Protopteridae; genus Protopterus; species Protopterus annectens. The sequence goes on from NC_056747.1 coordinate 626,783,042, forward strand.
TCTTACATTCTCCTTTATTCTTATGATTTGAGAATAGTGGAATATGAATGGATTGGTTTAAATATGATTTTGTGGCACCTTTGGGCAAAAAGGAGGGTGTAAGGCTGTAGTCTTCAGTGATACCGTGTCTTTGTGAAAAATGATGCAAGTAAATTTAGAAGATAAGGCCTGTAGTTCTGAGATTTGTTTGGCTGAAATAATGGTTACCAGAAGGAGAGTTTTCTGTGACAATAATTTAATGTCAGCAAAGCCTGCGGGTTCAAAGGGAGAAAGAACAAGTTCATAGCTGTATAGATTAGTACTAGGCTAACTGCCCTTGTGGGCACTTTAAGCTTAGTCAATTAACCTATGTGAGAATCAAACTCTGCACCTTGTGGCTGTAAGACAAATATCTTAACCATTATGCCAACCTCCCTGCAGAATAACGTTTATATCCCAAGTGTGAGTGGGGCAAGTTAAAGGGGGTGTGAAATAAAATACTTCTTTTAAAAATGCTTTACAAAATTGGTGTGAATATAAAGATGAAGAGGTGAATATTCCTTTTGTGATTTGAGGTTATTTCAGCTATATTAAATTTAATGGAGGAGTAATGACCACTATTTTAAATATATCTGCCAGAAAGGTAACTACCTGGGATATAGGAGATGAAAAAGTATCCATAACATGTTGAAAGAGAATTTCTTCCACCCTACTTTATATATTTTTCTAGTCAAAGACTTTTGAGAGCCTGTAATCAAGTTGATAACTTCAAAAAGGAGTATGGGGCCCTTGGCCATTACTGGAAATTGTTGAAATCATGTGGTTAATTGCAGATAATGAGTGTCCAGATGAGGCTGGCCAGATGGGTGAGACAGAAGGAGATGATGTTGAGGAAGGGGCTTTCATCTTAGATATGACTACAGCAGGGGGAACCAAATCTGATGAGAGCAGAATGGGGCTATGAGAACAACCCAGGCTCTACAAATCTTGGCTTTCTGTAAAAATCTAGGAATGAGTAGTGCTGGGGGAAAGGCATACAGAAGCCTGGAGGCCACATGTGAGAAAAATGCATTTCTTGGGGGATGGTGGAGAAAAAAATGGTTGCAATGCTTGTCTCACTTATGGAAGATGTTGAGTGCTACTGATTTGTTGAGAGACCATTAGTGTGGGAACAGAATTTGCCTGCTCAACTTGACCGCAGTTATGTTGAAAGTTCCTGGGATGTGCATTGCAATGAATTAAGCGATGTGATGTTATAGCCAAATCTCAAAACTGTAACAACTTTGCTGCATAGTAGAGGTACAATTAAATCTCTTCATGCTTATTTATGTACACTGACATGTTGTCTGAGTGAATGGACAGTGTGCCGGGGTGGGGGGTGAGTCCTGAAAGGTCTGCAACATTAGAAGGACTGCTGTCATCTTCAACAGATTACAATTTGTCCTCTTGTGCTGTTCAAGTAACATGAACCATCTTGTTTAGATAATGCCCCACTCATCCCAGTAAGGACACATCCATGGTAATCATGGTAGTGGTGATAAGCTAGACAAAGAGAGTTCCTGAGTTCAGATTTTCTGGATTTCACCACCAGAACAAGTGCCTGTATCAAAATTTTTAAAGTTTTATGATGTGTGATACTGATTATGCCTAATGACTCCATTGAGTAAAGAGAGTTTCCACAGCAGAACTTCTATGTTTAGTCTGGTGTTTTGTACTGTGCGAATGGAAGATGTCATTAGGCCTAGCACCTTGAAGACTGTTGCTGCACTAACTGATTTGTTGCACAATAGAACCAAGACTGATTGTACAATGGTAGTAATTCTTTCTGGAGGTAGTCCATCTCACTGGTTTACTGTGTCCAACTGGCAACCAATGAAAGTCCGGAAACTGGCAGGAGTTCAGTTGTGATGTTGCAATACTGCCCATGATCCCCAGAGACAGGCACAGTTGGAGAAGGTAATGCCTTGCTATAAAGAGTCTTTCCATAGTAGGTCCAACAATGAACTAGTCATCTAAACAAGGGAATATTCTTACCCCTAATAAACATGTAAGTTTCGAGTAAAACCATGCAACTGGTATACACCGGGGTGTTCTGGTGAGTCAGAAAGGTTGGGCTCTGAATTAATTACTGGTTCCCATCTGAAAGATGTCCCTTGTCTGCTTACAGACTGGGACAGTCGAGCAACCATTCAAGGTTAATACTGGTGGAATCCTTGAAAGGATCCTCTGAACTTCTGCTGGTGCGGACCACCTATGTCTTCTGAGTATCAGTTAGAAGAGAAATTCCCCTCTACCATCTATCATACTGTTGCTTATGCTGGGATTTACAAAACCAAATATGTTGTACCTTTTCTGGTTTCTTTGAAAGGATTTTTGATAGGCTAAAAATGTAATCCTAATGGTAGTGAGCATTTTACCCTCTTGCTCACAATGCAGCACTTTGTCCTTCAACTTCTGCCCAAATAAAGAGGTTCCATCAGAAGGGATATTAATGAAAACCATCTTAAAAGTGTTCAACAAAACCTTGACTCCACAGAATTTTTCCTCAGGTAGACAGCAAATGTTGGAGGTGTGATGGGGAGGAAAGAGGTATTGGGGAACACGTTTTCTGGGAGCGCGGTAGGTTGGCGGATTTTAAGGATTCCCTGCAGGATGCACTGTCAGAGATGCTGGGTGGACAGATTGTTGTGACGAGGCACATGATTCTTCTGAGCTTTGACATAGACTTGGAATTGCTTAGACATGGTAAGGCCTTGTTGTATCTAATTATCCTGGCTGCCAAAAAAAGCAATTATTAGAAAATGGAAATCTACGCCAACTATATTAGAAGTAGAGATAAAACAACTGGAACTGAGATCTTTAGAAAAGAGTTGGAGCAAACTACGTAGGAAAAAAAAATTGAATTGTGGGAACAATACAGATAGGGGAAGAATGAAGTTTAAAAGAAGGCAGGACTTAAATGTAACGTTTGACTGAAAACGATTGGGGAGATTATAGGTGATATATAATGTTTGCAACCGGGAGTGTGTCACTATGGTTTATGATGTAAAATGCTTGCAACTAGGATTGTGTCAGTGTGGTTTTGTTTTTATTTTTATAAATGTATGATTGCTTATGTTGCAAGTGATGGTTTAATAAAGATGTTACTTTACAAACGCCCATATCATCTTGTTCCAGTCCAGTTGTGTGCAGTTCCTGAGGAACTTAGAAGAACAAAAATATTCTGCTGAGTCTGAGCATGAGAAAAGGAAACAGGAAAGCTCCTGCTCTGAAGAGTAGCACCTGTCTTTTCATCTTGGAGAGGAATTTGTGGGTCCTGAAGTTTTATTCGAAGAGGAAAAAAACGGGACAGGCTTATCAAGGCTGCAGGTCCTGGTAGAGGTGAAGTGGTTACCACTAGCCTGGGTACCTTTGATGGGAAAAGCTTTTCCCATACAAGAGTATCAAATTCATTGACTCTTTTTTTTTTTTTGAACAATCCAGTTTATCCTTGTCATTGGCTGTGTCCTTCTATTTATCTTTTTCTCTTCTTCTTCTCATTTGTCAAGTCAGATTTAAGTATGCTCTTAACGTCCAGTTTATGTAAGTCCAGAAGGGTCCAAAAGCCAAAGTATTTACACAACTGACACTCTGAGTCAAGATGCCCTACCCCAAGACACAAAAAAACATGTCACGTGGATCTTCAGAAGGGGATTTTATCCCCGCACCTATTAAACCCAGAGGCCCTGTCATCACTGTTTACTGTAAAATAATCATGTCTGCAAGGACAAAAATAGGACCAAAAGCAGATAGTATTACCTTTTGAGGAATTATACAACAAAACACAAAAAAATACAATAATACAATAGTGCTATGCACTCTAACTAGCACTGCAAGCTAGAAGGCGATACAAAGATTTTTTTTCCACAAGTAATGGGGCAGGAATGAGAGGGAAAAGGTTCAGATAAGGAGCAGGATAAAAAAACAAGATTAGATACTGGAACTGTTAACAGAGAAGTCTAAATGCTAACCACCGTATTGGATTAAAAAATGACTAGAAAGATGGACCTCTCTCATGATCAACCCCCCCCCCCCCCATTTGCTTGAGCAGTGCAGAGTCATTGTAGCTCTCAATGTGGGAACAGAGATCTTGAGACCCAACAAGGAGCAAGGGATTATGGAAAAGAATATTAGCTTGACCTAGCAGGAGTTTAATGTTGCTGTGAAGAAAAGGCACCAAAAATGACCAATCCATAAAGTCATAGTCAGCCTTAGGCATAGGCCAACTAGGTGGCTGCCTAGGCTGCCACTCTAGCAAGGGCGCTTTTTCAGTGTTTATATGGTGTAAGCAGACTAGGATGGGGGCACCGGGTGGTGTGTTGGGGGGCACCGTGGAGCCCTTTTGCCTAGGTCACCAGTTGACCTAAGGCCGCTCCTGCATAAAGTCTGCATAAAGCAGAGAAATATGGAAATCAAGAGGAGGTACAAATGGAAATGTTTATGGAAGAATTAAATCTGTCAAGGTTAGAGGCAGAGGAGGCTCAATTACTAACAGTTAGGATAAGAGGAGATGAGATATAAATGGTGATGTATAGCCAATCCACAGGAATGTCCCCAGGAATAAACAGTATTCCTGTGGAAGTTTGGAAGCTAGGAGAAAAAGATCTAGAAGGTTTTGTTTAACAGTATTTTAGGAGGAGAAGCAGCACCAACATCCTGGAAGAAAGCTCTGGTGGCTATAATACCTAAACATCCAGCTTCATAGAGGTCCATTTCAATCCTAAACCACGATTATAAACTGTTTATGTCTTTAATGGCTGAAACAATGGCAAAGGTGTTGCCAAAACTGATGGAGATGGATCAGTGTGGTTTTGTGGTGGGGAGGCAAACATTTGACAACATTAACAGAACACTGATGATCCAGAGGGAAGCAGAATGTAAGATAATACCACTGTTGCTGGTAGGTCTTGATGCAGAGAAAACATTTGACAGAGTAAGCTGGGAGTTTACGAGCAGGGCAATGGAAACATTTGCATTTCCTAATAAAATTACAAGGTTGATTAGGAGGATATATGAGGGATTGGAGGCAAACATTAAAGTGGGTGGGTTCCTATTTGATAATTTATTCTTGAGCAGAGGAACAAGGCAGGGCTATCCTCTTTCCTCTTTATTATTTGCATTATATTTAGCTCCTGCTAACAAAATAAGGGACTCAGAAATCCAAAGGTATAAATGGTATGGTAGTCAAGAAAAGCTAGCCCTATTTGCAGATATTTTATACCTGATAAAACCAAAAAAGGACATTTCAGTGGTGTGGAACATTCTGAGACAATTTCAAATCTTTTTGGGATACAAAATTAATGAAGCTAAAACAAAGGCAATAGCTGTAAATTATGTACCCACAGAAGAATTGGTTCAGCAATATCCATATTTATGGGGACATAACAAAATTAAGTAGTTAGGAGAATGGAGCAAAAAGGATTCTGGTGTGGCAGCTAAGGCTATGCGGGAAAAGACTAAACAAAAGATAAGACAAAAACTGAAAGATTGGAAGCTCTGTTTTATTGAGATGGACAGCAAGATACAAGCAGTTAAAATGTTTTTAGTCCCTTTAGTTTTATATACAAGTCAGGTATATTTTTATTAACCAGAGGAGAAGTTGTGGATAGCAATTAATAGTGTTGGATCTGGCTCCAAGTGCCAGGTATTTTAACAATGAAGACTTGGTGGTTCTGTGGGATGCCACTTTAAGAGAAGTCAAAGTGGATTCCAAGAAATTATTGTGAGTAAGACAAGTTCATTTTAGATAATTCATGTATTTCCTACATGGAATATTCTGGTTATCTGATTCCTAGACTAGTAATAGCTGAGGATATTTGCCTCCACGATAAAATGAATACTGATTCTTCTGGTTGGAAAAATGACTAGAATACGAGTCAGTTTCTGTTTCTGTCTTCTTCCTTGATTAGAAAGTGAATCTGATATACCAGTGAGCCAATAACTGGAGCCAGGGCTGAGAAAACTACAAGGAGTTGAAACCATCACTTAATCTGCTGATTGCTGGAGTTTTTGGCAGTATCTCTAAACCTTTTCTTGAACTTGAGCAGTAGGGTTTAGTTTTACTGCTTTGACAGCAATGACATGTCATTTTACTCCATTAAATTATTTAATGGGTTAAACCTAAAAGAGGTTGGAATTGGGATTTTTTTTTTACTCCAGTAAACCATTTAACAAATCAAAGCTAAAAAATAGTGTGGGGGGGGAAAAGAGAAGCACCGAGTAGTAGTACTTACATAAAATTGAGCCCACACACCCCTTTAAAGAATGATTATGTATTTTTGCAACAGCTAAGAATATGCCCAATCTGTATTTGGGCAATATTCTCTCTTAACTTTTTTAAAAAATACCTCCAAAGAGTATCTGCTGGTCTTCATGTGAAATCTTTAATATATAACAGCAGTCACCTAGTGGCCAACACTGTAAAGATTACTTAAGGGATGAACACTGTAAAGGTTATGTTAGTAGAGGAATTCTTAATTCCACTGCTGCCTTTTAGACTGTGGTCAGTTCGGACATTCTTGAGGCATTGACTTAGTCATTAGTTTATTCCTTCATAAAATGTTCTCCTCCAGGACTCAGATTTCTGTGGTTTTCACGTGCTGCAGGATTTGGGCTTCTGAGCTTTGCCTGTTATGCTTTTGCAGTTAGTTACTGCCTCCCTGGAATTTTTTTTTTTTTTCCACTCCTTGGATATCATGGACTGCATTAAGCCCCTCAAAGTAAGATGTACTATGCAAGCATTCAGCATGTCAGCTGATCTTCAAGAGGGCTCTCTGTAGCAGGTGCCATTCACTCCAATGGAGCTCAGGAAGTTTGGACTGTAACTTCCAATGGGTGGAGCCTAAGCCTTTTGACAGAATCAAATTATGTCCTCACATTTCAAACAAATGCTCATATTTCTGGAACCACAGGGGTTATGGAAGAAGCATAAATGGCAAACTCTTCAGCACAAACTATGATTTATAGTGGTAGTATTCTTTAGGTTCTAGATCTTAAACCAAATTTTATAAGTCGCAGTAAACACAGTAACTATTACATTTGTAATATTTTATAAACAACTTACAATATCTCAGCAACAACGCAAGTTACACACATACAGTTACCAGCATTTTATTCACTTAAATGAGAGCTTCCTGAGGAGCATAAGGATTTCTGTCTGTGTTACTTGGTTGTTGAGGTATTTAGAATAATATGAAAATGATACCTATATAAATTAATATCAAAAACAATGGTTAATATCCATTTACCTGCACTAGACAGATGTCAAATATTAATGCAGTTGAGTTTGCCATTGTGTAAGCTTTAAGATGAACTCTTTTAAAACCTTGTACACAGCATGGTTTTAGAATTACTGATGCAAATATGAACAAGCAATACCTGACGCCTACAGGCGTCAGTAGGAGTTAACTGCAGATGCACCTTGAGGCGTCACTTGGATGTAATGAGTTCATCCGTTTGCCCTTTTGTTGAATAGTTCCTCCACTTGCTGTGGGTACACTCATTTGATGTGGCTGTGGTGTGCCTTTTAACTATTTTGTAAACTTATATTCTCATTTATTATTACATTTCAGGTATAGTTGTTTCATGTTCCAAATGGGCACACCTATGTTGTGATACCATGGCAAAAAACAGTGTAAGGAAGGTGGCATATATGCTATGAACCAATAAAATAAAGATGCCTGAACTGTGTCAAAGACTGCTCTCAAAAGGAGATCCCTTTTGACATTACTGCAGAGGTTTTCTCATGAACATCAGCTGCCATATGACGTACTTATATATATGTGCTATTTACTAATGCTGTTTTCTAAATGAACACCATCAATTATCTGTACTGTACTGTAGAGTGCTGGAACATAAATATAACAGGGAGAAAACTACCTGTACAGATGCTGCCCTTGTTACCCATGAAATGCAACTGACTTGTTTGTCAGACACCTAGACAATGGAAACTGTCAGTAAATGAATACATACTTATCTAGCTTTACTTGTGTTTTAAGCCTAGCCAGAAAGACTTTGAGTCACTCTTAGTTATGGCCTTTCCAGAACTGATTTGATCAGCTCTAGTTGGGTCAAAATGAATACAAGCAAAGGTCACATCTCATTGACTGATCATAATTTATAATGATTTTAAATACCTTGGGACTTACTGATGAAGAGCAACATGATGGCCTGTCCAAATTTCCTTTAGTCACCTTAGGTAAAACACTTTCCAAGGTCTTGAAAAAAAAGGCAATGGATTAAGTGGGATACACCTAGTCCACCAAATAAAACAGATAAATTCCAAGGCGATGGAAGTATATAATAGTCTGCCTGTAGCTTAATGTTCATTTGAATGTTACCCTGGAAGTTTTGTGGGTTTGGGAGAAGAATTTGAGTCCAAGTACATTGCTGGTAGGCGAGTTGAAAGTTGAGGCTTCCTGAAGAGTGTAAGACTAGGACTATGGAGATATGCATCCTTCAGGTCCTAAGAAAATAGAAAGGCCTGAGGCATAAGCATAGTGAACACAGACTAAAAAGTCAACATTGTGAAAGAGGGAACTGCCATAAAAGTGTTGAGAAGGAGAGGCCGCCAAGAAACCTCCATCCTTAGAATCAAAAACATCCTGGAGTAAAAAAAAAACACACACACACAAGCCTCTCTGGTAAGAAAGTGCTGGCTGAATAGTAACTTGAGCCAACAGATCCAGAAGCAGAGGTGGAAAATAAGCCAAGTGGCAAGGAAGAGGCTAAGGACTGCCTGAAAAGAGAGGAAATGATTTCCACACCTTGTTGTAGCCGTTGTGAATGATAGAAAGAACCCATTTGTCTGTTGTGATTTTTTTGCCAAATGGGAAAGGAAAGTGATAACCTTTAGAAAGAGGAATCTGGCCAAGGAGCAGAGAAGGATAGTCAGACAGAAGGCTTGTTCTGAAAGGAAGACTTCTGTACTCTAGAGTCATGGCTATTTTTTTTTTTCAGAGAAAAAAAAAACTTTTAGATGATCTTTTGCCCTGTAAAAGTTGCTTTGAATGTTTTCAAACAAAGAGATATGCTTTAGAAATATAGTTCCTTTGATATTTAGGAATGGGAGAAAGAAAAATCTGTTTAAGGTCTTGCATGACCTTCCCCGTGTCTTGCAATGCTTTAAAGAAATCTTCAGCAGCACAGCCGGACAGATTCTGGTCATCCACAGGAGAATCTAATAATTCTGCCTTTACATTCTCTAGGAGGGACTGAAACCTAAACCAGGAATACCTTCTAATGACAGACCCTGATGCAGCTGACAGAGATTAAGCATCAGCAACATCATAGCTACACTTAACAGAATGTCTTGAAACTTGTGAAGCAGAACTAAGCAAAGAGCTGAAGAGCTAAAGTTTTACTGTCAGACTCAGGCATGTCAACTAAAACATCCCTCAGTAGGGAATGAAGGGAAAATACATACCTGATCATGTATGTCTGATAACTGATGGCCCTAAAAGCCAATGTAGTAAAGGTATACATCTTCGTGCCATATCTAACCATGGCCCTGCTATCCTTGTCAGAAGGCAACATTTTCAAACAAACAAGCAGCTTTGAGGGTTTGTCCATTGAGAGGGAAACAACAAAAGGGTCAGATGAGGGATTCTTATACAGAAAGTTCTGAGTCACAATGACCTTATAAAATGTGTTTGGCTTTTTAGGAGCACGAGACTGAGACTCCAGTGCTACAGGAGCAGATTTGAAGGTATTTAAAAAACCCTCAAGCACAGGAGGTACTTCAGAAGGTCTAGACAAATCCATCTGGGGAGGTCACAGTATATTTTTTTGAACTTCAGCCATCTGAGAGTTTTCCCATTTAAAATATTCCATCATTTTAAGAATAGTATCCCCAAAGGAACGTTCTGCCACCGGAGAATCAGGAGATAAGAGTAACGCAAGAGGGGAATATATGTGGGAAGAATAAGCTACAGTCTAACTCTTCATCATCATCATAATCATCAGAAGTTTCCCTGGTCCTTTTAGAGAGAGAGTGGAACTAGAAGGAATCCCTACAGAAGGGACTGACAAGCCTTGAGGAGGCTTCAAAGCCATAAGGTCTTTAAAGAGACCTTGGGTGAAATCTTGATACACATTTTGGGGGGTCCATAGCAACAGAAACAACATACCTTGTATTCTGTTGCTTTTTAACAGGGACATCTGCCCTGAAAACCTCAGAGGTTCTGACCGCTGACATATCTCTGAGATAACCCAGCATTGTTTCCCTCACTATAATTTGTGGTACTCCCCTAGGCCCTTCAGAAATCAATAGCAATGGTTCTCCCTTCTCATCCTCAACAGCTGTTGTCCCACCTTCAGCGGACATTCAGATGGTCTTTTACCCTTTAAAGGTTGCTTTGAATGTTTACACACAAAGGGACCTCCTTTAGAAGAAAAGATGCTTTGATACTGAGGAACAGGTGACAGCATGTCCCAATATCAGCCTCCAATGGGGTCATGACAGAGTGGGTGGGCAATTGAACTGCCATTTCATGCTGTCTTTATCCAATATGACAGAGATGAATGGAAGAGTCTGAAAAGCAGAAGTTTCTGCATTTCTTTGACTTCTTTTTTTAAAGGTGGCTGGACATCCGGGTGAGAAGATTTCAAAGGCAAAGGTCCATGACAATGAAGTTCAAGGTACTGGTTTTCTAGGTAGATGAAAACAGAGGAAATATGGCTGCACAGGATCTTAGGAACAAAAGCCTGGCAAACAGAAAACTGCTTATGGTTGAGCTCTGCACCTAAAAAAAAGGCACTTATTGCGTTTACCCTTATGGGGAATCTTCCTCCCACATTCAACATTTCCCCTTTCTGGATGACATGTAACTACAATAAAACAAGTTAAAAGAAAACTGAAGAGTTCACAGTGGGGTACTTAACTACCATAGGCTCAGTGAACTGTACTACACATGTGACTTTCAGATCAAATTCAAAATGCTGCATTTGGACAGGTGGTAAAAAACTTCTGAAGGTTTGGTGTTCGTACATCACTTTTCTACCTTACACTTTGGACATAGGACATGCATCTAATGTATGGCACATGGAGGGGATTCAGGATTTGGCACACTGGCAGGATATTCCTAAAGTAAGAAATACTGTAAAAGTGACTACGGAAGGACATCATCTTTTCACCCTGGAGAACTATGATGAGTCTGAAAAAGCTTTCCAACATGCTTCTTTGTTTTTTGATTTTAGGATCAATTTATCTATGTTCCAACTCCATATGCATTTTAGTTTTTCCCCCCAGAGCCTTCTACCTCTGGAGAAGGTGTCTCTGATTTTTGAGAAGTGTCCACCACCTCTTCAAATTCAGTTCTACAACAGGTTGTTTAACTACTATGCTTTAAAGCATTTACTGTATTTGAACATATTACACATTTCACAACTCACTAAAAGTGCACGCAATGCCAAGGTACACTATAAACATATATATATATATATATATATGTGTATATGTATATACACACACACACACACATGTATATATATATATATATATATATATATATATATATATATATATAAATACGCACACACATACACACAGATCCCCTTCAAATACTCCAATGGCCATATAATTGAATTTCATTTTCGCAAGATGAAAATTGTGAAAACGAAATACCTGAATGGCAAATTTTTCCCAGGGCAAGTAACCACTTGCCCAACATACCCTTTTCTACACGGTTGTGCGATCCCAGAGTTGGTATATATAGTTGGGGGGTAGAACAGTACCCCTAATTAGGGGAGTTTTACTTACTTCGTCTCACGAAAATGAAAGTTGATGACATGGTCATTCGAGTAGTAGAAGTAAATATATACACTCGCACGTGTGCGCACACACACACACACACACATATATATATATATATATATATATATCTATATATATATATATATATATATATATATATATATATATATACACACATACATATAGATATATATAGATATATAGATATATATATATATATATATATATATACATACATATAGATATATTATATATAGATCTATATCTATATACATACATATATATATATATATATATATATATATATATATATATATAGGTGTCATTCTCTTCAATGAATTGGTTGCTCATTAATGGACTGAATGACTCTGAAATGCTTTCCAGTGTTCCAGTATTCAAAATGTGAAGATTCCGGATGAGCACAACACTGAATGTATGCAGTAAGGTAAGACTCGGTTTGGGAAACTAATGACAGAACTTTCAGATATTCTAAAGGTTTTGGCATTAAGGGGTTGGGACTGTTCCTGAAAGTATAGGCGGAATAAGGCTAGAGTAAAGTTATGCAAGGGGACAGATTTAGAATTGTGCATGTGTGTTACTGCATGTGTATTTGTCTTCAGGGTCTTCCACAGTTGTGATGTTACAAAAGGGTTTTCTAAGGTAAGTTGCAGGGTTACTGTTAGAGCTAGCAATCATTATTAAGGTGGTGCTGGGGGCCACTGCCCACCTTCTTAATTAATGTAATGCATGCTAACCCTAACTCTGCAACTTAGTTATGGAAAGGTGTTTCTAAGCTAACACTTTTCAGGTAAATTATATCTAAATGTGTGCTGGGGTGTTGGTGATCTGATCACAAAAGAAAACTTCCTTTTGCGATTTCTTCATTATACAGACTTTCAAAATGCCAGCACTGATAATCACTTCAGTGTGAATACCTGTGAAATTCAATAAATTACTATATACAGTGGATATAAAAAGTTTACACACCCCTGTTAAAATGCCAGGTTTTTGAGATATAAAAGAATGAGACCACAATAAATAATTTCAAAACTTTTTCCACCTTTAATGTGACCTATATAACCTGTACAATTCAATTGAAAAAACAAACAAATCTGTTAGGAGCAAAAATATAAAAAATAAAAAAATGTACAATACATTGGTTGCATAAGTGTGCACACCCTTAAAATAATACTTTGTTGACGCACCATTTGATTTAATTACAGCATTCAGTCTTCTTGGGTAGGAGTCTATCAACATGGCACATCTTGATTTGGCAACATTTGCCCACTCTTCCTTGCAAAAGTGCTCCAAATCTGTCAAATTGTGAGTGCATCTCTTGTGCACAGCCCTCTTCAGGTCACCCCACAGGTTTTCTATTGGATTCAGGTCTGGGCCATTCCAAAACTTTAATTTTATTCTGGTGAAACCATTCTTTTGTTGATTTGGATGTATGCTTGGGGTCATTGTTGGTTGAAAGGTGAAATTCCTCTTCATCTTCAGCTTTCTTGCAGACACCTGAAGGTTTTGGGCCATAAGTGACTGGTATTTGGAACTGTTTATAATTCCCTCCACCTTGACAAAAGCCCCAGTTCCAGTTGAAGAAAAGCAACCCCAAAGCATGATACTGCCACCACCATACTTCAACATGGGCATGGTGTTCTTTTGGTGATGCGAAGTTTTGTTTTTGCGCCAAACGTACCTTTTGGAATTGTGGCCAAAAAGTTCAATCATGGTCTCATCAGACCACAACACATTTTCCTACATGCTTTTGGGAGTCTTGATGTATTGTTTTGCAAATTTTAGCTGGGCCTGGATGTTTTTCTGTGGAAGAAAAGGCTTCTGTCTTGCAACCCTACCCCATAGTCCAGACATATGGAGAATTAGGGAGATTGTTGTCACATGTAGTATGCAACCAGCAGTTGCCAGAAATTACTGCAGCTTCTTCAATGTTACTGTAGGTCTCTTGGCAGCCTCCTTGACCAGTTTTTGTTTTGTCTTTTCATCAGTTTTGGAGGGAAATCCAGTTCTTTGCAAAGTCACTGTTGTCCCATATTTTCTCCACTTTTTGATGAATGTCTTCACTGTGTTCCATGGTATACCCAATGCTGTGGAAATTTCTTTGTACCCTTCTCCTGACTGATATAATGAGATTCCTTTGTAAGCTCTCTGCAGACCATGGCTTTTGCTGTAGCAGGCAACTGTGTAAATTTCAGGAAAATCCTACTAGGACAGCCAAACTTTATTTGGGTTAACTGATGGCAGGTGTGTACCCAAGAAGACTGAATGCTGTAATTAAATCAAAATGTGCTTCAAAAAAGTATAAGTTCAAGGGTGTGCACACTTATGCAACCAGTGTATTGCATGTTTTTTTATTTTTTATATTTTTCCCCTAACAGATTTGTTTGTTTTTCAGTTGAACTGAACAGGTTATATATAGGTCACATTAAAGGTGGGAAAAGTTTTGAAGTGATTTATTGTGGTCTCATTTTTTTATATCACAAAAATCTGGCATTTTAACAGGGGTGAGTAAACTTGTTATATCCAGTGTACATATATATATATATATATATGTATATAAATAAAATACACACGCACATATACACACACACACACACACATTATATATATATATATATATATATATATATATATATATATATATATATATATACACACAGACACATATATATATATATATATATATATACACACACACACATATATATATATATATATATATATATATATATACATATACATACATTTTATATATATATATATATATATATATACATACACACACACACACATATATATATACATACATTATATATATTATATATATATACATATATTTATATATATGCACATATATATATATATATATACATACACACACACACACACATATATATATATATATATATATATATATATATATATATATACATACACACACACACACACACATATATATATATATATATATATACACACAAATGTGTGTGGAGTAAAACAGGCACAATTGCTCCCTTCAGAATTTTCTTATTCAATATATTCCAAGTTATTCACAATGTTCTCAAGGCTGTAATGAAGGAAGCTGTAGGCAGCACTCAAAACAGCTTAAAAGTTATAAAATATGGTACTTTTTAAAATTGTTTTTATTAAATGTTTAAGCTGTTGGGCCACATACCATAAACAACAGTGACTGGCACAGTTCTCAACATCTGTCTAAAAATTAGATAGGTATTTGTATTGTTTATTTGTATTTTTGAGTTACCATATTGTTGTTATTATTTGAAAAAAGAAAATTGAAATAAAGAGATTTTGGAAAAAAAAAGGCCAAAAGCACAAATACTTAACAAAATAAAAATACAAAATCCAGGATATTTTTAAAATACTGAGAGCATTCATTTAGAAAGTTGACATAACAATTTTCATTAATGTACATTTTCTGAAGAAAGTGTGCAATTGCAATGCCAGGAATTCAAAAACTTTAATTCTCACTGTTTTGTCCAAGTCTCACAATTTTAATGAGAAAAATAAAGGATAACCTTGAAAGGGATATGCAAATGGAGCATCTGAGATGAGCAGTTATCTCTCTGGCTTCTAACCTCTTAAAGCCAGCCAGCATGACTTGGAACCTGTCAGTAGGACAGTAATTTGGACAGTAATTTGGTTTATCACATATTATCAGCCACCATAATATGTATATATAGATATGCATCTTTACTGCTACAGTTTAGTCACAGAGCTTCTGTCCTGCCTTCAAATTTACAACGGCTCTGTAGATATTTATTGTCCCTATGTCAACAGTATGCAAATGACCATGAAATATTAATTCAGTGCACTGAAGCCATACAAATATGACACACCTCTACAGGTTCTAGTTTTGAAGACATACTATTTTGCAAATTAGAAACTTGTTCAGCTTTGTCTTCTATGAAGTTACAAAGACCATCACTAGAGTTTGTAATATTTACAGACAGTGACATTAAACTGTACAGTTTTTACCCCTAGCCGAAAGAAGAACTAGAGAACAACAAAATAAATTATGTTTTACTTGTAAGTATTTATACTGCATCAGACATTAACATAAAACAACTCAGTAATCTGTCTAGTGTAGGCTTATCTGAAACAGCTGTCCATGCAGAACTGCTAAGAAGATAAAGCTAAGCCCCAAAAGGCCACAGTCTTCACACAAAGTCTGGTGCTGTCAAAAGTCTGCTGATAAGCAAAGATAGCAGATTCACAGTGACAGACTAACAGCTGTACCTATACCCTCAAAGGTAAGTAAATCACCACAACAATAACCCTGACCCGCCTCCCTGGCAGTACAAAGTAGTCCTGTCAAACCTCTGACATGTGCAACAACACATACTGTTCATAGCTCAAAACTTCTACAGAATTTCCTTGCTGTCAGTTCAAAGAAAGTGCACCTCTTGACTTTTTATTATATTATCATTTTTGTCAATCTGTATAGCAGTCTATGTGCCACTTGTATTGCACAGAGCTGAAACTGTGAAATGTCTCTGTAAACACATTTCTCTGCAGAAATACATTCTTTGAACTTACATAACCTTGAAAAAAAAATCACCAGATGAATATTTTTCAATTCTACACACTGGTACTCAGTGGATGGACATACAAACAGGATTTGGTTCACAAGATTCTGAATACATGAATTTTCCCCAGAGTTAAGTCTACTTAAAGCAGACAGTTTACTTTTCAACTTGCTTTCTTATGTGGACTAAATAACAGTTACAATTTTCTTTGTATTATTTCAGCTACTTTTGTAGCATGCTTTTTTTCTTTAATTACAGATCTACTTCTCTCAGATGATAGGTTCCCACTTTGAAAGAGACACTACTATAGTAAATCAGTTACATTTATAAGCCAAAAGAAGATGCAATCATTTGCTGTTGAAAAGTGTGCCCTGACAGGCCAATGTGATCTACTTCCACAGACCCACTAGGGTTTCAACACACCCACACCACCCCTGTACCTTGATTGCAATATCTAATGCATACGTGGAAAACTGCAGTCTTCCTGGTTCCACAAACAAGACTCAGTTGGCAGAAGGGGCAGTTACATTAACTTTTCTACCCCTTTTCCCTAAATACCAAAACCGTATAGTCCCAGTATTAGATGGAACTCTAGAAATACAACGGACTAAAACTGCTTTTGATTAATTCAAAAACTTGCATTTTGTCATGGGAGGCAAAGCACCCCCATTCAGACTGCTTTGCTCCCTGCACCATGATCTTATTTATTCATGACTCAGACATTTGCTAAAATAGGCCTGAGCAGGAACACACCATTCATCTTATTAACAAACATTAACTGAATAAATACCATACATTTAACCTACACAACTCTTCAATAGTAAATACTGTAATACAAAGCACACACCTATATGCATTACTTTAGATTGATGTCACCACAGAAGATGAACCCCTACATAGCTGCTTCCTGTTATGGTCACACCACAAAATGATAGGATACTTTTGCCACATACCTCTCAACTGCTAAGATTTTCGCAGAATGTCCAGACCTTTGCCTCATATTTTTGGTACGTTTCTCATAAAATTTTGGTTTTCTGGCAATTCATTGGAGACTGAAGTTAGAAAATAATGACAGACATTTGAGTTTTAGACCTCATACCCTTCAGAAAATCCATGTTAATATAAAACTGTTATTCCATCAAATATCTAAGTTTGTAGGAGCAATATTTTAAAATTGTCCCTATTTTGGGGTCTTTGTCCCCCCATGACTTATGGCTTTGTCCAGATTTCTTGCTCAAAGAGGTTGAGTGGTATATTTTGCCATTACTTACTACAATTAAAAGCCATAGTATTTGTTTCATAGTAAACAAAAACAAGTAAAAATATAAAAAAAGTTATTGTGACGATGAGGGGTATTGCCAGCTGTACCAAGGGAGGTACAACAGTGGATGTGTGGCATGTGCTGGTTTGGCTGGCTGTTTTGTAGAGAATTATGTCATTTGTTTATCCAACTGATTTGTATGGATGCTTGTGTTGAACAGTGTATTTGTGGAGCTGCTTGTGTTGGAGAAGTGCCAGTGGTGTGTCCTTCTGGACAGACAGGGTAGCACTTGTATGTCGGATTGTGTTGTAGCTATTGAAATTGATGTTGTGGCGGCGAATGCTGGAAGAGAGGAGGTTCAGCTCAGCTGCAGCTGACTTTGAAGAGTAGTGTGAAATTGGATTACTTACTTAGGCCGTGAAAATTGTGTCTTGCAGTACTGGCTGCAGCAAGAGATGAGGTGTCTCTGCTAGAGAATAATTTATTAGCTCCTGTAGGAAGAGTGGAGGTGTTTTATTGTTTTGTGGCTTATGAAGGCTGCAGCTGATCTTGGCAAGGCTCTATGTGTGTGCATTGTTGAAGCATGTGTGTGAGATTCTTGGTCATTTGCTGAGACGGGGTGGTGTGGGAGCCAGGGTTGGGTGACCAGATGTGTGTGGTGTCATTCTGTGGTCCGGGGTAGGGGTGATGCTTTGGTGCTGGATGGGACTGTGGTCTCATGGCAGTCTGTTTTTCAAACCTGACAAAGAAGGACCCCTCACCTATTTCATCTTGCCTTGCTGTAGTAAGTGACCAGGGAATAATAATTCTTTAGATCAGTCAAGAAAATATAGTGAGATTACTTAAGAACTGTTTTTCTGTATCTATGTGAATCTATTCATCTGTGTTATTTTAATATTTTTGGAGATTGAAACTCTGGTGTTTATTGTAAATAGATATTCCATATCTTCATGTTCTTTTATTATTTATTATTAAATATATTTAAACTTTTCATTGTGGCTGGTCTTTTACAGAATATTTTAACCTTTGAGAGTACTGACATCTATTTGATGACTCTGTGGCCACTCCTGAAAGCCTTACTGCATTGGTCAAATGCTATAATTTGTATTAATATTAATTTCACTCAGTATAATTGAGTACCCTTGTAAGAACCTTAGAGTAGCTGAATTTGGAGTATATGGTGGCAGTAACTACCTTATAGTCTGGGCAGAAGGGGGGCATAACTAGTAAAGCTATGCCAGCCTTTACTAGGTGTTTGTGTGTGTGTGTGCGCGCGTGTGTGTGTGCGTGTACAAATCAAATCTCCAAGAAAGTGTCTGTCAGCTGCTTGTAGCAGGGGCAAGAAGCACTGGTTTCACAGAGAGGGTACTGGAGAACTTGGCTTGCACACTCGGCTGAGGACTCAACTCTAAAGCTTTGCCAGTGCGGAGTCTCACTGTGGCCCTGGAGACAGTGAGAGAGAGACAGAATTCCAGACCCCGGATTATGTGTGTTCCCTGTGAACTCTAAAGGGAAATTGTGCTTGATGCAGAGAGCTGCATCTGGAAATATTGGGTGTGTCCATTTTTGTTCCAAGTGAACGTCCCTCTCCAGTGTCAGTGGTGAGGATTCAGGTTCCCTGATTACTGACCCAGAGAGGGGATATTACAGTTACCAGTTTGAAAGGACGACTTAAAAAAAAAGCAGTAAACTGAACTGGCAAGTTATACAGCCTTGACAAATGTGCAGCACATAGTTATAAAAAAAATGAGAAAGAAAAAACAAAACAAAATGTAACAAAAACTTTAACATTAATGGCTGATTACAGAAAAAATTGTGAAATGGGTCCTGGTTTATTAGCACAACAATTAATGGTGAAAGAGCTATATTAGGAAACACAAACAAGAGAAGAAGTTTGGAGAAGCAAGGATGGATGTAGAAAGCTTATCAGAAACCACAGAGAGAACATTCAGATATGGGAAGTGAATGCAATAAATGAAGAACAGCTATTTAAAAGCTTACAAATTATTATTTAGGAAGGTAATGTATGCCAATTTTTAATTTAATAACAGGTTAAATGAAAATTTTGACAACAGAATTTACATTTCCCATACATTTTCTGACATTTAAAGATGAGAAGCAATTTAATTGCTTTCTAAAAATCTCTTTTCACTAGTCAGTATTACTTGGCACCTGAGTAAATATGCCAAAACATATTTCAGAGACAGAAGGGTTGAACAATACATTTGACACAAGTATATTAAAATTATATTCCATGCCCACTTCACTATTGTGTCACAATGGTAAATAGAATATCTAGAATGTACTGATGTACTTCTATTCACGGTAACAATTTTTATAACAAAAAACTACACAACTTGGCAAGATCAGACTTAAACAGAAATCAAAGTATAGCTAATTATCTGCAATGTTCCAGTTATGTTTGTGCCATGATAGTTTTCACAGCATCAAGGGAGGGGCACTACTGTAGTGATATCCCATCCAGGGAACATCTTTTTTTGCATAGTAATTACAAGGAATATTTGCATAGCAATTTCAGGAATATTTGCATAGCAATTTCAGGAATACTCACTATGTCATCCCTGAATCTACTGCCATGATCCCCACAGTGAGTGTAAAACGTTAGCACAACAGAAATGCACTTTTTTTACAATGTGCAATGTGTGTCTTAGCAAGCAATATCAGATAAATAAGCACTCAGGATATTAGCTAATCTTCAAGTAGTCCCTCAGTGGTGCATAAGAACTGAAATCTCCTTTTTGACATCCCCTTCCTCAACAAAGTTTGCTCACAGCCTAGTTCATAAACATGACGATGTGTGAACTCCCTGCTAGCAATAACCGCTGCATCATGCACTGGGCCAGAAGGGTATGCCTGACCCCACAGTCCCAATTTTGCCCTCAAGTAAAGTGACCAAGCTTTACAAGAAAGGCTAACTAGTCAAGGGTATAAAACTATATCCATGAAATCTTTACAGAGTTATGAGTTATTAATTCTTAAGACTAATGGAGGAGCGGCTCAAACATATGGGTTCATACATAGGCAGTTACTAGGCTTGCAGTCAAGGAGACCATTGAGGAGCCTAACCCAAATTCCTGTTTTCCCCAAGCACTGTCTGGTTAAATGACTTGCTCATGGACACACAGTAAGCTAATGAGGGCTGGGGGCTGAGAGAACCAAGCCCTGTACCACACAATCTAGAACTCACAGCCTTAACCCACTGCTACAACTGCCAGACTGCTAGCCAGGGTATATGCAAAGGTATAAACATAACTGATTAGCAGTCATATCTGCTGTATCTAACTTCAAGGAGGCCTCCTGAGCTGGTAACAGCTGCAAAAATCACAAACATTATAGATTATCTTCAGAGGAGAAGCAACTAAAAAGGTAGCATTCAGAGGTTCACTGAATGCAGGGAGAAGTGGGTACTTTTAAACAATAAACAGAGAACCTCCTACTATGCAAAACACATTTACTTAACAGGAAGGTCTTCTGGTAGTGGCCTGCACCATAAAAACAGGTGGGGTTAAGAGATCTAAAGAGATAAAGTCTCTAAATTGGTAGTAGGTGACAGTCCGAACTTGAGGAATTTCTTTTGCCTGGACAAGGAAAGGCTGCTGTGCAGACAAGGGCATGAGCATATGAAAAATCAGACAGTTCCTGGCTACCAGAGAATAACAAGTATTACTCTCAGTCTTTCTTCTAGAAAATACAAAATTGATTCAGAAATCAGAAGTGTAAAAAGGACATTTCTTGCCACTGAAGAGAGAAGGTGTGTGCTGAAAACTCTCTCTGCTCTACTCCGGTAAGCAGAAATGAGGCAGGACCTCATCCCTCTTCACGGGAACCAAATTAACCTCTGTGGCTCGCTGGGCCCAAAATATTTTTTTACCAACTTTTTGTGACTGTTTGCAGCTGCTAAGCAAAATTATTATTTGGACATAACTGAACAACAGTCTTATTACGAAACAGCATCTCAAAAATCAGTCTTATTACGAAACAGCATCCCAAAAATGACAACACTAAATATTACAACATGACCAAGTCATAGACACTTGCAAGTTTCACAGAAAATGGTGCAGAAAAAACAAAGTGCTCATCTCGGTTCACAAGTAGTAAAGACCAACAAATTCTGGAAAAAGACAACTTTATCACCTTGAAGAGAAGATAAGGGTGTAGGGGAATCAGTAGTGGAATGTTCTGGCAAGTGAAGGGGGGGACACTGTGTCCTATTCTCTCACTGAAAAAAAAAAGAAAAAAGGCTTCCCTCTTTATTAAAGTCAGCACTGGATAATTGACCATCTACCGATACTTTCTGGAATCATAAACAGTAGAAGAAATTTGTCACTTCTCCATCACTCTACCAGGGTATGGAATTTAGGACTAATGTCAAACTGTAGTATGTCAACTGGGATTATGCATTTACAATTATTTTAAATAATTCAGAAAAAAACGCAACCGAGTTTCTTTTTATTTAAGGGACAGATATTGGTATACTTGGCAGCTTCCAGTTTTATTTTTTTTTAAAGAAATATCTTTATTAAATTATCATGTATGACATAGGCCATGTTACACAACAGTAGCTGCAATTATTATACATCACTTTTAACATATCCAGTCATTGTTAGTCAACCATTACATATTCCATTCAAATTCTGCTCTACATGTATTGAACCCACATTCCCATTTTTCCTATATAATTTGCTCCTACACTTTTTTAAAGATCCCAGTTCCAGTTCCTTTCTCTCTCTTACTATCTTCGCTACTTCTAGTAAAGCTGGTTTAGACTTTGATTTCCATTTTCTAGTAACTGCTTTTTTGGCAGCCATCATAATTAGATTCAGCAAGGCCTTACTATGTCTGGGCAATTCCGATACTGTATTATAGCTCAAAAAAATTTCCCTAGTTACTCCAGTTTACCCACCCAGCATCTCCAACAGAGCAGTTTGCAGGGAATCTTTATAGAATGCCAACTCACTACAATCCCAGAAAATATGTTCCCAGTTACCTTTTTCTTCCCCACCACACCTCCAACATTTGCTGTCATCCTGAGGAAAAATTCTTTGAAGTCTGCTTGGGGTATAAAAAATACCTATGCAAAGTTCCTAAATCTTTTAGATTTTCTTGCAAATTTGGGAGAAATACATACATCCCTCCATTGTTTCTTTGCAAATTGCTCATCTAATCTCGCTTCCCAATCTTTCTTAACCTCCTCTGACTGATTCTTATAGTTATCATGCAATATTTTATATGCTCCAGCAGCTTCTGTTCTAGATTCTACTAAAAACTGTACAAGTGCTGGTCTTTCATTTAGGATGACCCCCCCCCCCACCCCATTTCTTTCTTTTTACCTATACTCTGATATCAATGCTTGACATGAAAGGCAATCTTTAGCCTGCAATCCAAATAAGTTCTTACAGTCTTCTCCATTCTATTACCTTTCCCTCTCTAGTTAGTTGTGCCTAATACCTTAGTTCCTTTGCCAGTTTTCTCCAATATATTCCCATCCCCTCTTGCCTACTTTCTGTATCCCTAATTGCAGTCATCCATATTGGCAGAGTCTCCTTTCTCCATTCTTGTATTTGCTTAGTTCTTAGAAGACCTTCTGCTAAATATAATATTCTGTATGATTATTTTTGTTCTCTTAAAGGTCTGCATCCAAAATCCCAGTCTCTCCCTGTTACTTGAGCTTTCCACCTGTTCAGCATCATCTCTTTCCACTTTGAATTATAGTTTTCTGCTTGCGCTATGAACAGGAGCCTTAGCTGTGTTGCTTTGAAATACCCCTTCAACTTGGGTAATCCCAATCCACCCTGTTCTATTGGAAGAATATCCTTATCCCAATTGACTCTTGCCATCTTCCCCTCCCAGATAAAATCCTTCAGGTCTTTGTTAATTGCTATCCACAACTTCTCCTCTGATTGATAAAAATATGCCTGATCAGTGTACAAGACTAAAGGGACTAAAAACATTTTAACTGCTTGTATTTTACTATCGATATCCATATAACAAAAAAAGAAATTATGTACTTACCATAACGTTCCATGTTTGTAGTCCATCTCACCTACATTCTTGCTGGATGTGTTCGGAGCCCATACTCGGCTCCGACTCAGCCAATACTAAAGCTAGAGAGCTTTTACTGGCTCGAGGCTAACCCCTATCCCATGGTGCCTCACGGCAATTCCCCAGATCTTGTTTGCAAGAAAGTAATAGGCACATAATATTCAGTAAACTATCAATAGCCATGTACATACAGACAGAACAATGTGTAAAACTATTCATGCCAGGTGGACGGACAACTACAACCAGGTCAGACAGCATAAAGTATAGTCCACCAGTTCCTCCAGGAAACAGGAAGGGGGCAGGAGGGTGGGACACAAGAATGTAGGCGAGATGGACTACAAACATGGAACGTTATTAAGTACATAACTTCTTTATGTTATGTAGTCCTATCTCGCCGTAATTCTTGCTGGATAGGACAGCGTCCCTTGCACCTTTATCCCGGGTGGCTTAAGAGAAGAGACTCTTCAGCACAGTGGATCCAAAGGATGACCTGTCCCGGGAGGCCAAATCCAATCTGTAATGAGTGACAAAGGTATGAGGTCTTGCCCAAGTAGCTGCTGCACAAATGGTATCAATTGGGAGCCTAGATCTAAAGGCATATGAAGCTGATACTGCTCTTGTTGAATGGCCTTTTACTTTGTTTGGTATCTGTTTGCCAGCAGTCTTATAAGTAAATGAAATGCAATCTGAAAGCCATTTAGACAGGGTAACCTTAGAAACAGGCAAGTCTTTATTTTTTTCTGAAAAGGAAACAAATAATTGGTCTGCTTTTCTAAATTCTTTAGTCCTGTGTAGATAAAACCTGAGAATTCTGTGTACGTCTAACTGGTGTAGTTTGTATTCTGATTTATTGGTATGATTTGGAAAGAAAACTGGTAGTTCGATAGTTGTGTTGAGATTATGCTCTGAACATACCTTAGGAAGAAAGGAAGGAATGGTTCTAAGTGAGACTCTATCCTTGTGGAAAAAATGTAAGGAGGTCGAATGGTGAGGGCTTGCAATTCTGAGACTCTCCTAGCAGAAGTTATAGCCACTAAGAACAATGTTTTCCAAGACAATAATTTCAGATCCGATGAAAATGAGGGTTTAAAAAAGGGAAGAAATTAAAGATGTAAGAACTAGGTTTAGATCCCAGTGTTCTGGTGGTTGTCTGATTGGAGGTCTGAGAAGGAGGACTCCTTTCAAAAAGGTTTTGCACAGAGAGTGGGACATGATTGGATTTCTCAAGTAGCCAAAATGGTAATTTGAGATGGCAGCTAATTTAACTCCAACATTAGTGGCTGCAGCTCCTTCATGAAAGATGGATGCCAGAAAGGACAGGATGGACTCTACAGGAGCTGTATAGGGATCTATGCCTTGGTTTGCTGCCCAAATAGAAAACCTTTCCATTTCCTGGAATATAATTTCCTAGCGGAAGGTTTGTGTGAAGAAAATAGAATATGTTTGACTGTAGGTGAAAGGGAAACACACCTGGCTATTCGTGGAACTGGAGAAGCCATGCTGTCAATTTCAGGGTCTGGATAGTAGGATGGAACTGCCCTGATTGATGGATCAGGAGGTCTGGAGATGGTTCCAGAATCCATAGTTCCTCCAAGAGATAGGGCCATAGGAAGGGATCCAGACTTGGCGAGGCCAGTAAGGAACAATGAGGATCAGGGTACTCCAACAGTTTTGCTTTCTGAATCACTTTTGGAATGAGAGGAAAGGGTGGGAAAGCATAAAGGAGTTTCAGAGGCACATTGTGGACCAGAGCATCCCTGGGTGATATCCCCAGATGGGGAATTAGGGCAAAGTAGCGGCTGTTGCATTTGGAGTTCATGTATGTGGTGAATAGGTCGCAGCAAAGCTGGCCCCATTTGTGAAAAACCTCTTTTACAACCTCTGAATTCAGGGACCACTCGTGAGGCATCAGAGTTGCTCGGCTGAGTTTGTCTGCTATCACAGTGGACTTCCCCGGGATGTGCATTGCTACCAGAAAGCATTGAGTGTCCATCGCCCATTTCCATACTCTTAAGTCCTCTCGATAAAGTGGAAAAGATTTAGTTCCCCCTTGCTTGTTTATGTACCACACTACAGACATGTTGTCTGATTGAATCGCAATAGTCCCAGTGGGAAGAGAGTTGTGAAGTGCTTGCAACGTGTATAGCACCGTCCTCATCCCCAGAACATTTATGTGCAAATGGTTCTCATGGCTCTGCCAAGTACCTTGGACCGTCATTCCCAAATAATGCCCCCCCACCCTATCTGGGAGGCGTCCGTGGTCAAAACTTCATTTTCTTGAGGGGGAACAAGTGGGCGACCTAAATGAAGTTGATCTGTATATAACCACCATGTTAGATCCTTCTTGCAGGCATTTGTGATGAGTATTTGGTGAGACAAGGGGAGATCCTGCATTGACCACTGGGCAAACAGTAGCCACTTAAGTATTCTCATGTACAGATGGGCTAGGGGAACTAATGGAGGAAGCCATAGTCCTTAGGACCTGAAGGACTATCCTGGCCTGTACTTTGTCTCTTTTCAGCAAGAATCTGACTTGGTCGCGTAACAATTCTATCTTTTCTGTTGTCAGTTTTGCTGTCCTGGTGGCAGAGTCTATTTCTAAGACTAAGAATACAATGTACTGTGATGGAGATAAGGTTGACTTTTTTAGGTTTATTGTGATGCCTAATCAGACGCACAAGGATAGAGCCCCGTCTCTGATTCTGATTAGTTGGTGCTTGGTGGTAGCAATGAGGACCCAGTCGTCTAGGTAAGGAAACTCCTGGAATCTTTGACATCCCAGGTGAGCCGTTACCACTGCCATGCATTTGGTGAACACTCTGGGGGCTGTAGTGAGGCCAAAGGGCAGTGTTTGAAATTGAAAATGAATGGTTCCCAGCCGAAAGCTTAGGTGTCTTCTGGAGCACCTGTCCATTTTGATGTGGTAGTACGCGTCCTGAAGATCTATTGAGCACATCCAATTGTCTTTCCCAATAAAGGGAAATATCGACTGCAGAGTGATCATTCAGAACTTCGATTTCTTTACAGACTTGTTGAGTTTGCGGAAATCTAGAATTGATCTCCAATCCCGTCTTTTTTGGAACTAAAAAGAATCGAGAGTAAGTTCCGGATCCTATTTGCTCTGCGGGGACTTCTTGGATGACTCTTTTTTGTAGCAACGAAATGACCTCTGATGTTGCATGGTCTAATTGAATGGGTGGCACATCTGGTAGAGACCAGTTTACCGGGGGATCAGAAACAAAGGGGATCAGGTAACCTCTGGATATTATGTTTTGTACTCAACAATCTTGGGAGATGTTTAGCCAGGCGCCTGGGTACAGTGAAAGATAACGCCCGACTGCCTCCAAAGACGGACAGTTGGGCAACCCCTCAAGGGTGATGAAAGGGATGATCAGAGAAGGTTTCTCTAGCTCCCTAATGTTGTGGACCTCCTCTGCCGTGAGGATGGCATCTTCCGTTATATCCTCCCCCTCTGCCTCTAGGGGAGGCATGACCTTGTGCCTGAGGGAAACTTTTTTGGGATTTACAGAACCACATTTTCCCTCCTGTTTGACCCTTGGGATAGGGTCTAGAAGGAAGGGAGAAATGAACTCTGATGGCAGATAAAGTTTTCCCTTCCTGCTTGCACCTGGTCAAAGTCTCTTTTACCTGCGGTCCAAAAAGAGTTGAACCATCAAAGGGGACACTGGTAAAGGAAGAAGGATTCCATGAAGTTACAGAGATGCATCCAGGAATGCCTTCTATGAGAAATTCCTGCTGTGGCTGCCCTGCTTGCTCTGTCCGCTGCATAGGAAATTAGCCTCATGGAGGAGTTAGCTATTGATGTAAGGGTGAAGAGCTGCACAGATACCTTATCCATGGATCCCAAAGCTACTGAACCCCGAAGGGTATTTCCCAACTCCTTCAGGAGATCCCTTTGAAGTCTAGTAAAATGGGACAGGTAATTCAGCGATCTTAAGGTAAATGCCGCTGAAGAGAAGGTACACTTTCCATACCTATCCATCGTCCTGGACTCCTTATTAGGAGGATGGATATTAGAAGATGTCTCGGACAACTCCTTTTAGTGGCCGTTGCTACCACCATAGCATCAACAGGAACTCCCTTATAAAGAAAGGGCTTATCTTCTGGGGCAGTCATAAATTTGGCTTCCTTGGGACAGGCTCCACTGTGTCCAGGGAGGTCCAGGCTTTCCAGGATATGACTCCCAAGAGCTGGTCACAAGGCGGTGTCACCCAGGAGGTGGAAGGTCGAGAACCAAAGGCCTCAAGATACACTGATTCGTCCTCAGTAGGGTTAGAGGTCTTCCAGTCACCCCTCTGTCTAAGGATTTCAAGGATGTCAGAAAAGGAGACATCCTCAGAGGGGGATCTAGGGGACCCTTCTGACTCTTCCAAATCAGTGTCAGATGTGACAGACTCAGGTGAGTCAACATGCTTACTCTTACAAAGTCTCTTCCGAGCAAGCTCTCCAGTGGGATAATCTGGGGAGGCCACGGAAGAGGGGATACCTCCAATGGGGCTGCTTGAGTCTCTGGTTCCCTACGCAGAGGGGGTGGTGGGGGAGAAGAGGTTACTGCCGGCTGCTGGTGGGACATCGGGTCCAAAGGCAAGGCTTTGGCACTGGACAAAGCTTTCTCTATTGCTTCAAAGGCCTTTCCACCCGCTCCAAAGACGACCTCTGCTCCGAGGAGACAGAATGTCAGCTCCGAGCAGGAGGGACAGGCTCCGAAGCAGATGTAGGAACCAAGCTCAGTCAAGCCGAAGGGCCGAGAGGAAGGGTCGGTTCTGAAGAAAACCCCGGGGTGACTATCCCCCTTGAAGTCGACTCGAGAGCATCGGCTCCTAGATCCCTCGGCTCCAGACTGAGCTGCTGAGGATACAGTTATCGGTTTCGAGGAAGCAGGGAGAATTCTCGGATTTGAAGGATCCAACATCGAAGAACCCTAAGTGTTTGGCTCCGAGAGTAAAGCAGTCAGAGGAGGAGCAGTAGATTGTAAAAGGGGCGGCTCCGAAGCCTTTGGGTCCAGAAGGGCTAACTTTTTAGTCAGAGCCAGGTCACAGAGCAACCTCTTCACCACCTGTTTGATGTCCTCATCTGAAAGCGTCCTGGAGGAATGGGTGGAGACAGAAGGAGATCTCCTTCTTTCTAATATAGGAGACCTCAATGTAGGTGAAACAGGGTCGATGTCTGGTAATTGTCTCGGTACCAAAGGTTGTCTTGGCACCGAAGAGACCGACAGCACCGAGACAGAAGAAGAGGAATCGGAGCCAGAACACCTTGGCTCCGTCACTTTAGACTTTTTGGACGGCTCCGAAGCTGGAGCCAAATATTTTCTTTTAACAGTCTTGGGAGCTGTCTGACCAAGTTCCAGCTGTTCCTGGAAGGAACTGGTCATAAGACCCCTGTCTATTAACTTACATTTCCTCTCATTAAGAACCCTAGTACTGAAGGCATGGCAAAAGGTACAGGGTTCTTGTAAGTGAGCTTACCCAGACAGTACACTCAACTAGTGTGACTGTCAGTCAATGAAATCTTCTGTGAACACTTATCACATTTTTTGAACCCCGAGGGGCAGTGTTTCTTATGTTCTCTATCTTTTTCTTTGGACATGCTGACAAGAAAACAATGCTAATAATTTGCAACAACAACAACACTAACTATAAAAACAATACTGACTAAACTAACAGTAAAGTTATGAAGAGAATTTTTTTTTTTTTTTTTAAAGACTAACACTCAGGGAGGAAAGGCCCTCTAATTTAAACGGGCAACTACGACCCTCTCACTAAAATGGGCCGCACAATCCTAAGGGGAGGAATAGGGGATCAAGCACGCAATAACAATCACACAGGTAAGAGCTAATAACTATTAAAAGTTGAAAGTGAAGAAAAAAGGCTGTAAAATACAATATTTATCAAAAAATCTTCTACTTAGCCAACGAGCCAGTAAGGAGAAAACCTCAAAGCTTTTGCGGTAAACGAGATCTGGGGAATTGCCGTGAGACACCATGGGATAGGGGTTAGCCTCGAGTCAGTAAAAGCTCTCGAGCTTTAGTATTGGCCAAGTCGGAGCCGGGTATCGGCTCAGAACCCATCCAGAAAGAATAACGGCTAGATAGGACTACATAGCATCTTCAGTTTTCTCAGTGTTTGTATTACCTTTTGTTTAGTCTCTTTCCACATATCCTTAGCTGCCACACAGTATCATTTTTTAATCCATGCTCCTAAATACTTCATTTTATCATATCCCTATAAATATGGATATTGCTGAACCAATTTGTATGTGGGAACATAATTTGCCACTATTGCTTCTGCTTTAGCTTCATTAATTTTGTATCATGAAAAAGTCTGAAACAGTCTCAGTATGTTTCACAACACTGTAATGTTCCTTTCTGGTTTTGTCACTAACAAAACAATGTCATCTGCAAACAGAGCTAGCTTTTCTTGACTACCATTCCAATTCTATCCTTGAATTTCTGAGTCCTTTATTTTCTTTGCCAATGGTTCTAAATATAATGCAAATAAATGGGAGAGAGGACAACCCTACCTGGTCCCTCTGCTCAAGCAAAAGTTATCCCTGAGAACCCCACACACTTTAATTTTTGCCTCTGATCATTCATGTATCTGTCTAATTAACCTTATCATTTTATCAAGGAATGCAAATGCTTCTATTGCTCTGGTCATAAAATCCTAGCTTACTCTGTCAAATGTTTTCTCTGCATCAAGACCCACCAGCAAGAGTGGTATTTTGTTACATTCTGCTTCCCTCTGGATCATCACTGTTCTGTTTATGTTGTCAAATGTTTGCCTCCCCTTCACAAAACCACACTGATCCATATCTATCAATGTTGGCAACACTTTTGCCATTCTTTTAGCCATTACAGACATGAACACTTTATAGTCATGATTTAGTATTGAAATGGGCCTGTATAAAGATGGATCTGCTGGATCTTTACCCTCATTAGGTATTACAGCTACTACCACTTTCTTCCAGGATGCTGGTACGTCTCCTGCTCTTAAAATACTGTTAAAAAACTTCCAGCTCTTTATCAGCTTTTCCCTCCTAGCTTCCAAACTTCAATAGGAATACTATCTATTCCTGGTATTTTCCTGTAGATTGGTTATGTATTACCATTTTTATCTCATCTTCTCCAATCCTGTTAGTAATTGACCTCCTCTCCTTCTAGTCTTGGCAAATTTAATTCTTCTGTAAACATTTCCATTTGTATCTTTTCTTGATTTCCATATTTCTCTCCTTACTACAGACTTTCATAGAATTTCCAAAATATTTCTCATATGTCTACAAGATCCCATATCTTCCTCGTTATAGGCTCCCTAAGTTTGGTGACAGTCCTTTCTACTTTCTGTTGCCTGAGTCATTGTGCTAGAAGTTTTTGTGCCCTATGGTTATTATCAAAAAACAGTTGAAGCAATCTTTCTAAACTCATGCATATTAGAGAGGTAATCCCTTATTTTCTGTTCAGCATTCTGTAGTTGCTCCACTTCTTGTTCTGTGAGATTCACCCTATTTTGCAAAACTAATATTTGTCAATCCCTCTAAATAATTATTGTTACTTCTTAACCATATCTCCCTTTCTTTTATTTCCACCTTATTTTTAAAATCCACTTTAATTCTGTCCCACTCCCTAGCTAAATTTTCAGAAGTTTCTGTCTTCTCTAATAACTCCTGAATAATTTCCACTACCCATTATTTACATTCCTCTCTTTTCAAGAGATAGGTGGGAAAGCCCCAGTGTCTCATTATTATTTCATTATCCTGTGCTTTTATTTTAGTTATTAAAGGTGCATGATCTGAAATAGTTATTGGGTACATATCAAGACCTTCAATTAAATGCATGTTACTGTGAGATATAAATTCAGTCTAGCCTAGCCCAGTTTTTGTATCTTGGGGAATAATATATAAATGCACTCCAAATTCCTAGTACTGAATTCACATCTTAGATGCCAAATACTTTCATAAATTTCTTTAAAAATCTACCCTCTTTTGTTATAGTTCCCTTTCTGGGCCCCCCAGACACATCTTCACTATTGCAAATCAAATTCCAGTCCCAACCTATAAGTAATATTCCTTGCTGAAAGCTGATTATTTCTCGCAGAATATTCTTTGGCTCCATTATAGCAGTTTTCAGTGGAATATAAATACATACCAGTGTAATCCTTCTCCCTTTCCAGTAGCTCTTTACTACTACAAATCTGCCATTACTGCCTTTTTCCCCTCTTCTATTACTATTGCAGCTCCTCTCTCAATTAATATAAGTACTACTCTCTTCCTTTGCCCCAGGTATTCATCTGAATAACCATCCTGAAAACCTTTCTTTATCAACTTCACATGTTCAGTTCTTTCCAAGTGTGCCTCCTGTAGCATAGCTATTAGCACTCTACATTTTCTAATAGAGATGCCACTACTCTTTCTTTTTTGTATCTGTGTGACCGTTAACATTTAAAGACATTATAAAAAGAATCATATTCTTGAGGGATTATTATTCCCACCTTTTACGTATAACAGCTTTTTTGTTAAATGTCTAGTTCCAAATTTTGTGTTACATGCATGCTCTCTTTGGCAGGTTAAAATTTTATAGAACTATTTTTTGTCATCTCCAGTTCAGCCTATGTCACATCTTGCAAAACTTTTTGTTTTATTGAAAACTCTCAAATAAAGACACACACACACACACACACATAAACACAAACACACACCAATATCCCCCTAAAACCTACTCCCTTAATAACACACAAAACTATGCACATCTTCAAATACTGAAGTTTTACCCCTTAATAGGAACAAAAGTTCTAAACTGACAGCCAGACACACAGACTCAAGCTAAACAAAAAGAAAGGTTATCCATGCCAAGATGCATGGCAGAGCCTGTGCTGTCTGGTTTTGCTTTATTTTTATAACTTTCCCAGCTGGGAAAACACTTGAATGTTTTCAGAAAACATTTCCTCCAAGCCATTTCTCTTTATTAGATTGTCTGCTAGTGACATGAGAACCAGATACACGACTGCTTACTAGAAAAAAATACCTTATAATATTCAATATTCTTTTTCATTTATTTGTTATGATATAAAGCTAATGGGCTTAACCCAGTCATTCTCCTATGCAAAAATGAGAAGCACGGTAATTTTTCTTTTGCTGTGCACTTTTAACCAGATGCTTTTTTTTATATTACAGTGCCTACATTTCTTAAAACTGAGCTAGGAGAAAGAGAGAAGGGAGTAAAACAAAAATAATAAACAGAAGCACCTATTTACATTAATATCCCCATTACACTTAAAATAACTGAAAAAAACTTCACTTTATCATGCAAAGAAAATCATGCACCACTTAAGTAATACTGTCACGGAAAAAAATGTTTATTTACAGTTAACTCTCTCCTTCTTCTTCTCCTGTCCTGAGTACTTTTTCGAACATTAAAGACATCAAGTAGTGCATATGCTTTAGCATCCCCTAGATGTTTAACAAAGTCCAAAGAAGTCCAATATTTCCATATTTTCTTGTTCTGTCTTATTTTACCAATATAATTACTGCTTTGTAATTCCACATTTGTTGATTTCTAAGTTACTGGTTTTAGTCTCCAAACATCAATGACATAAAGTAGGGCATATGCTTTAGAGTCCCCTACAAGTTTAACGAAGTCCAAGAAAGCCCAATATTTCCAGATTTTTTTTCTATTCCTGTAAATCTCCATCTCCCAAACCCTGTCACTGTTTCGTCTCCAGTGGACTCTTGATTTTTCTAGTCAACTCCTGTGCTTTTTCCTTCTCTCAAGCATTTTCCATTGAAACACTGGGAAATGTTTTACTGGCACAGTCATTCTGTGATCTTTATTAAGAGAAGAACAAGAAGCAGAATCTCCTTCTGTTTCACAGCTCACTTTTTGTTGGGCAAACATTTTTATTTCTTCCTTAGCATGTACTTTAAAAATGTTCTTGTTCCTCCAGGGAAGAATATTTTGAAGATAGCTGGGCACAGCAGTTTGAATCTCACCCATGCTTCTCAACATTCCTTATATAATGGAATAAATGTATTCCTCTTCTGCCTGCTGTAGAATAAGTAGTCACTTTCCTACTTTTAGTACTTTGTCCTTCTGCCACAGTTTTGTCAGAATCAACTCCTTCTTCTGTTAGGATTGCATTTTTACTATTAAATGTCTAGCATGTTTTCTCATAGTCAGGTTTGGAGTGTACACACAATGTGCCCTTTTAATGACCAATTCCTGCTGTGGATTACCAGCCCAGTTGCTTATTTGTGCTTTCATGAAATTGATACAGTTTGTTCCTTCCAGCTTCTCAGGTGTAGCACAAAATCTCAGGTTTTCTCTATGTGCTCTGTCCTCTAATTCTGTTATTTTTTAAACTCTCTCTAGTCCAGTCGCATATTCAGCCAGCCTTTTCTGCATTTCAACATCTTTGTTTGGCAGTTTTATTATCTCATCTAAGTATCTGTTTGAAGCTTTTTTCATTTTTTTCCAGACTTTTATTATTTGAGTTGATATACTTACTCAGTCAGGTCTGTATGCAATTGCTTTACACTTTCCTCAATGTTACTGGAAGTCATGTCTGGAAGCATGCACTTCTTTTTGCTGAACAGCTACAGCACTTTTCCCAGTCAGTGTTTTTCATCACCTTTTGTAGCTGATTTTCCTTTAAATCCTCTGTATTTCTATTTTTCCTGGCATCCAGGCAGTGCACTTACTAGTTAGTTACTGACATTTACTCAGAAATCCAGGTCCACTGGCTTTCTCTGCTAAGTGTCTGTTTTCACATTGGAAGAGCCATAATTAAGCTGCTACTCAATGTGCATCCATCTTGGAAGTCAGCTTCCAGTTTTATAATTCAAATCACTCCCACTGTGATTATAAAGTGACATATGCTTGAGAGGGATTGCAGCAGGTAAACAGGACCATTTACAGTAGATAGTTTTCTTTTTTACTGGAATAACACTAGAAAGTTGGTCACCTACTATGGTTATTACATGTTATTGACAGCAGAGGACAGGTATCCCAATATGTCTTTACAAATTCTCTGGATTTAAATGGGAACTTGTAGTGCACAGAAGGATATTTATTTTTTGTCATGCATAATAAAACTGTATTTACCATTAAAGTAAAGGGCACATTTTTAACTATGACACAGATCAGCACTGATGAATTGGGCACTCTTCATGTTAATTCAGTACTTGACATGAGGAGGAGGTTGGGCAACTTTCAGTGTCACAATAAAGTAATCAGGGTTGGGAAAATGCTGTGCGTGTATTGACAGTAGTCCAGAATTCGCAAACTTTCTACTCACATTTTATTAACCATGCGGATATTACCAACATTTTGGAGTCATAGTGCACTGTCAAAAATAGCCATACATTTGCCTTCTCGAAACACTTTTGTCCAATTTTCAAAATCTCAATCAAAATTTTCCAGATCAAGAATTATACTGCTACCATTGAAGAGTTTTGTTCTGAACTGCAATTTTTATAGCTGTCACAAAAGATTATCTTCTGGTAAAGACTGGTAAAAAATCGGAAAGCTAAAGACAGCTGTCAAATGTACCAGTGCAAATAATGGAAAAAAAAACCCCTCAAATAATTAACCTTATTTCTGAACATTTTATTTACTTAAATTTGTCAGCCTGGTAGGTAGCTGATCCAAGAACCCTTTTCAGAAATGATGAAAGCATCAAGACAGCAATGATAGAAAATTACACAGAAACGGAACAGTATTAACATTAATAATACAGAAACAATTATGGTGCATAGTACACTGTTGAAAAAGCCTTGGTTTGAACAATTGTTGACAGGTTACACCATTTTATAGCACATTATTTATAAGCAGAGTAAACAGTATTAACTGGTATTTTAGTAGTGAATAGTGCGATGAATGATGATGTACTGATTAGTACAACTTGGACAGCACTGGTATGAATAGTTTTGAGAACTTACAACATTTACATGGTTATTTACTTATGACAACGACAATATGCTATAGCCTAGACTAACTTCTGAAGATGGCATACTAACTAATGCACTGTTAAAATGTGCGAGGATTAATAGTTAAAACTTTTAGTAACCATGCAGAGCTACAGTTCAAGAAATCATAAATAATGATTGCCAGCTCTGCTTGCATTGAGGAATGAAGATCTCACTATGGCACAGATGACCTAAGCTTGAATAATGACTTGGATGTCTGCTGGCACTGAAGTGAGGGCAATAGATGAGTAACCTGGTTTTCCTGGTACACCTCTTTTTTCAGGGACAGGGAGAAACTTATGTCTGGGTGCTCATTTGTGTTGCAGGATACTTCGTAGAGACGGGAAATCCAATGGCAGTGTTTGCTTCGTGGAGGCAGCCCACTGCATTCTGAAGCCTGAGGTAGTAACAGCATTACTTAAAAGGGTTAGAACCTTAAACCCAAAACTTCAGCTCTGGTACGGTAATCACTCTAATCAGTTCTCTTCTCCTGGATGAACAAATATACTGTATAGGAGCATGGAGAGAGAAAAGCTTTATGGCCATCCACGCAGAATGGAAGAACACAAAAAAAAGCCCCCAAAAATAATAAATATTATACCGTCACGTAGCTTATACATATTTGCATATAAATTTATAGAAATATTTGGCATCATTCAATGCAGTGAATTGTTACTGTGGCAGAAGCTTAGAGTGTACTACAGAGATTAAATGTATGGATGTAATTGTTCAGCTAATGTCTCAGAAGCAGTTGCAACTCTATGCTTGTTTGAGGTGAGTTACAATATTTTCCTTGAAAAATAATTAGTATCATTCCTGACTTTATGTTGGATGTGGATTCATTTTGTGAGTACTATTATACAGAAGCATTTTTTTCATCAATAGTCTCACTGGTCATTGTAATTTGAGAAAATTATCATACCATCTCTGGACAGTAGGGGAGGATTTAATGAAGAGCTTACTGGAAAGGACTGGCCATTAGTAACCGTACAACAGCTTAAATGTGAATAATGACAGATGGAGTTCTTCAATAAAGACATAACTATAAGGAATATGATCTTGCATCATGAGATGGTAATTAAGCCTAGGAATAGTGAATTTGCCAATACAGGTTGAAAAGGGGATGTGGAAGACAAAGAACGTTTTTGTTTTTTTATCACAACAGAGGAAATGAACACTATCTTAAGAAATGTGACGATGACAGACTTTGCAGCTGCTGGGATATCAGTGAAAATGGATGATGGTTGATTAACTTATTATTGTAAGAACTCTCCTTGTCATTTAAAGTCTGTGGTTTTCTTTTATCTCAAGGAATAACAGTTACATAGGTGAAGCCTTCACACTGTGCACTGTATTGGACTAATGCAGAATCTGGAAATAACCAACCACTAAAAATCCAAACTAGCCAAATGAGCCTACTTTGTCCACATTCCCAAAATCACAAAAATCAAGCCCAGAAAATTGTTATTCTACACTTTGATACATAAAAATGCAATGTTAATTTCTGAAAACTAGTACACATTTGAATACTTCACATTTCTATAACTAAAGCAAAAGCAAGTTTGCAGCTAAAGGGAGAAAATCACACTCAGACATACTTCATTGCCCAGAAATGGTTAAAGTGCTACCAAATACTCCAAAAATTGTCAGGAGAAAAAAAAACAGAACATCTCTGTAAATATATATATATATATATATATATATATATATATACATATATATATATATATTTTTTTTTTTCAGATGGTCTTCAAAAGGTTGTTGTTGTGTCTTTCGGATTTTCCCGGTTAGGGGTCGCCACAGAGGAACTCCGGTCCGCTAATGATTGGCAGTAGATTTTTACGTGCCGAATTGCCGGCCCTGACGCACAACCTTCAATGAAGGTACGCCCGTTCACGCATGCCTCCACACAGAAGACGCTCTAGCTGAGAATCGAACAGGACAACGTCTTACTGTGAGGCGGCAATGCTACCGCAGCACCACGGTGCACTGTCAAAACAGCCTGGAGAATCAAGAAGTACAAATTAGACAAGTACAAGTACATCTGGCAAGTGTTTATTTACTGAATTGCTCTCTTGCTTAGGTTTCTTAGCTATAAATCTTAGTTCGTTCAGAAGTATGCTACTTTACCCCCGCACCAAACCTTTCTGAATGCATTATTAAATAATAACTGCATGTTGTTGTCTTCATGCTTATCCTAGAATTTCTGCTTTTCTCTTTTCCTAGCTGAACTCTACAGTTCCCTACAAATCGGTGTCTACAGGACTGCAATCAGTTGTTTTCAACATTTAAACAGAGTAGGTTACACAAAAAACATTTGTTAAGCTTTCACTTACAGTGCTTTGTAATTAAGCAGGTCACCATATTGGTCAGCCATAGGGCTCTTTGTTTCTACTTGAGTGGTTGCCTCCTTCCCCTGTAACTGCAGTAAATTGACTCTTACATTAGAGCTGTAATACTTACCTTATAGCTTTAGGACACCTTAGGAAACCTTGTAAACTGCAATAGCCCCGCTACGTTCGCCCTCGCTGCGCTCGGGCTCTCTTCGCTCCCCTCCCTGCCCCCAATTCCCTCCCGCCCCAGTACCTCTAAATTTATAGTACTGTAGCCACTCCCCCACTTTCTAGATCCTATCTGCTTTCATCTGGGATAATTCCACCCACCCCTATTCTACTACCTACATTTAATAGCACCTATTAGCTTTCATCTGGCATTCTCCCATACCCCCTCTTCCAGTACCTTTACCTCACCACTCTATCTTCTGGTGTTGCATCACCAGGTAAAACAGTTCCTTCACTCACTAGCTGAATCACATATAATGATATACTCCTCTTTACTACCCCTCTTGTTCACACCCCTCTTGTTCACACCATACCTCCTTACCTTGTATGAAAACCAGTTTCTTACGGGATTTCAGGTCCCAAAAGGCCATACTATCACCCCAGCTGTAAATCCTCCCACCTTCAACCATACTTACAGTACCAGATCCTATCCAACATCTTGTTCAGTCTATCAACATCTCAACCCCAGGCACATTAGCTCTAGATCCAAACACTACCACAAACTTATAAACAAATTCCTGAAGTTCATCACCAAGTAAAGACTCAACCTAATACTTGGTGGTGATATTCACCCCAACCCTGGCCCACTCACTTCAGATACACATACCCCCTCTACTTGTAATCTAAGCTACAAACCTACAATTTACAGGCCAACTAACTCTCTCCTAGTCTGTCATCTCAATATTAGAAGCATTAATAACAAGGTACATTAATTGCATGCACATCTGGATGTCCACTCCCCTGAGATTCTCTGTTTATCTGAAACCTGGTTAAAACCTAACACTAAAGACAATGAAGTGTTACCACCTGGGTACAACATACATAGGCTGGATCGTGCTTCGAGGAAGGGGGGTGGGGTAGCTGTACTCTATAAGTTGAATGTCACCATAGATGTAATACAACCTCCTCAGATTAATAACTCTGAGATTCTTGCCACCAAATTGCAACTTAATAAAAATAAATGCATTAATATCATCTGTATGTACATTCCCCCAGGTAACAATATATCTACATTTGAAGATATCCTGCACTGGTTATCATGTCACTACCCCCAAGAAACCCTACTACTTGGAGACTTTAACATAGACTGGGGCACCTGTTCCTTAGAATCCCCAACCACCCATATTAACCTGCATGCATTTACACAAATCATATCCACCCCTACCAGGATAGGTAAACCCAACCAAAAGAAAGTATACTTGACTGGGTACTCATAAACAGTCACCCCAACTGTACACCTCTGGTACCCTCCTTAATGGCCTAAGTGATCACCTTCTCACATATGTAATTAAGCACAAAACCATTAATTCCCAACAACCCTTACTCAGAAAGGTTAGAAACAATAAAAACTTTGACCCTGCCAAATTCCAACAAGAACTAAACTCATGTAATTGGTCTATTCTAAAACACCTCCCCTTAGAGGAAGCAGTAGCATACTTTAATAACAAATTCCTTGAGATCCTTGATTTGCATGCACCTGTTCGTTCAAAGAGAACCAAGGCAAAAACTGCACCATGGCTTTCTATAGAGTCTAAACTCAAAATTACCCTTAGAAACAAAGCATGGGCTTTATGGCGTTCTTCTAAAGACCCTCAAGATCACATTAAATACAGGCAAATCCAGGAACGAAACCAAAAAATCAATTTTACAAGACAAAAAACAATACTACTGTAATTTACAGACAGTAAATCAAAATAACCCTCAGAAGTTTTGGGGTTTAAATAATCTACTACATCCTGGACAAACTTCAACCCCAATCCCTGCTGCTACTATTGATAAAACCCCTGAAGATGTTTCTGACAGTCTTAACCAATTCTTTACTGAGACAATTCAAGCCCTAGCTAGTCAACTACCTCCTAGCTCCCCTGGTCCTGAAAGTAGCACCCCTAGAAACCTACTTGCGTTCAGCTTCCAACCAGTCGCCACTTCACTTATCCGTACCTTGATCAAAAAATTAAAACCCACTACACTTTCTGCTGATCAACTCCCTGCCGAGTACCTACAAAAATCAGCTGATGCTATTCCTTACCCTGTCTCAATACTAATCAATCGAACCATAGTAGAAGCTAAAATTCCCACCATCTGGAAAATATCCTATGTAATTCCACTTCACAAAGGAGGCAGCTCTACTGAATTCTCCAATTACAGGCCAATAGCTATACTCTCTCCACTTGCAAAGATTATGGAAAAATGTATTCATAGACAATTCATGCACCACCTAATCCAAAATCGCCTTATGGCAGACACTCAGCATGGCTTCCGTCCTCATCACAGCACTACTTCAGCCCTCCTAGCCTTTACTAACACCATAAACCATAATCACAACAATAATTATATATCTTCAGCCCTCTTTTCGGATCTTTCCAAGGCATTCGATATGGTTGATCACCAACTTTTAATCCACACCCTGCAAACATTCTGTCTAGATACTGGAGCCCTCCAATGGTTTCAATCCTACCTGAATGGTCGACAGCAGGCTGTCCTCTGGCAGAACAAACTCTCTAACCTTCTACCTAACACCCTCGGAGTACCACAAGGCTCTATACTAGGGCCCTTGCTGTTCTCCATCTTCATTAACGACCTTTATACTGTCATCCCAAAAGTCAGCTGTATCCAATATGCTGATGACTCCACTCTGATTTGCTCAGCCACATCTCCAGTAGAGTTATGGTCAGCTACCCAGGCCACCTTTAATACAATAGAAAACTGGCTTTCTGAACATCGTCTGATCCTAAATCCCCAAAAAACTAAAATGCTGTTATTTTCACCAACACGTAGGTCTACCGCTTTCACCTTTACCATAAAATCAAATGATGGCACAATAATCTCCCCGACCCATCTACAAAACTATTAGGTGTCATCATAGACAATAATCTCAAATTTGACCTACATGTTAACCAAACTATCAAAACCATCAATAAAAACTAGGGTCACTTTACAGAATAAAAGCCTTCCTAACCCCTCCAGCTAAAATTGCCATAGCTCGCTCTCACCTTCTTTCAACCCTTCTGCATGCATCCCCTCTACTCTCGAATTTGAACAAGACTGTCCTTAACAAACTCTCAATTTGCTACAACCACATTGCCAGGTTTGCCACTGGGCTGTCTTTTAGGTCACATCATTGCATCAACCTAAATCAGCTTGGTTGGCTTGAACTACCTAGCCTAATCCAGTATAACCAACTGATTATGGCCTATAAAATCCTCTATAATCCGGACAATACTCCTGCACTTAAAAATATTATCACCCCCTATAACAATCCTAGACAGCTTCAATCCTCTAACAAACTACTAATTCAGACTAGCAAAATTAATAACACAGCCAGTGATTCTCTCTTTGCAAACTCTGTAAGTAGATCCTGGAACTGACTTCCAGCTGATATTACCTTACTTTCCACCTTAGGTCAATTTAAAACTAGACTCAAACAACATTTGTCACTTAACTGGCTACGTCAATGTATCAAGCCTGGCTAACTCGAATGTGTAAAAATCTGTTAACCAGTTTACTGTGTAATTTAATTTAATCCTGACTTGTGCTCAGGACTAACTTTAACCTGTGGAACTTGTTTAACTTGCTTACTTATGTAATCTCCGTAAATAATCTGTTTGTAATATGTAATGCTGGTATTATGTAATGCTGTATCTGCTTACCCTTGGAGCTTTTCTCTCCGGGCCTCCGCTGAAAATGGACATGCATCCAGTTGGACTATCCCGGTCAACAAATGTAAAATAAAATAAAAAAATAAATAAAGTACTGTCCACTGTCACTGCATTTAGTTTTTGCAAGGTGCTGTGGCAAATAATGATTTTTATTCATCTAGTGCAACTTTCTGTCAAGACTCCTCTTTGTATTTTGACTTGCAATGCTCATGCAGAAGGCAACTCACTGATCTGCCAAGAAGTCAGTAACAGAGGTTTATCCTTGCATGCTCTTCTCAAAAAGCACACTGTGTAGTATATATTTTACTTTGTTGCTCAGGCATGGTGACAGAAATACAATGATGCAATGTTAAGCACCACACTAGTGACTCAGCACTGTATAATTTGGAGGTGGCAAGTGCCGTCAGTATCATTTAATTATTTTATTTATTTGGGCTGGTCCAGGGACCCTTTTCAACCACATCATGGGGCAATGGTACAAATATGTAGCAAATGTACATCACGTAATAAGTCTCTGAAAGTAAATACAGTTTGCAAAAAGTTTATGTACACACAGTATAAAGAGAAATAATTAAATGTAATGAAAGGTCATAACACAATAGAAGATAAGCATTTGTGTCAGAAAACACTGTAGGAGTTACAACAGTACAAAAACAAATTAAGGATAAGACAGCTGGATTGAGTAGAGTCGAAATGAGTTAATGAAAAGGTCTGTAAGAAAAGGAGAGTAAAAATATAGCAGCA
The DNA here is from genome assembly GCF_019279795.1 of Protopterus annectens. Taxonomy (NCBI): domain Eukaryota; kingdom Metazoa; phylum Chordata; order Ceratodontiformes; family Protopteridae; genus Protopterus; species Protopterus annectens. Next base: position 626,825,644 of record NC_056747.1, read on the forward strand.
TGAAAAAAAAACAGGGAGTCTTGGAAGGTTATGCATTGTGAACTAAAGGTTTAAGCAGTACTGTACATATATATATAACACACACACACACACACAAATAAAATCTCAGAATGTTTTAATTGAGGTAGGAGTATATTGAGGCATTTGAGATGAGACAGGGTATGTAAAGGAGCATTTGGAGAGATTAGCCCATATCTCTGAAGCAATGACATGTTGATATTAATCAGGTATTTCAGTAACTTCTCTCTGGAATTACTGTAGTGTAACTCAGTTCTAATGTCTTTAGGCAGGTTATTCCAGCTAGCAGGGACTACTTTATAAAAGCATCTTTCACCAATGGCTTTACTAATTGTGGTCTTTAGAAAATAGTGCTGCTATTTTGGTTGTCACAAAGGCTGTGAAGAAATAATTTATAGAAAGGGAGGTGAAATATACCCCAAATGTAGACTTAGCAGGGTTATAGCTGAACTTATTGCATGAGAAGTATGTGGCAGACCGGAGAGTGTTGCTTAACAGCAAGAGGTTCCCTGGTTCAATTCTCAGCTGGGTGCCTTCAGTGCAGAGTCTGCATGTCCTCCCTGTGTTTGCTTGGGTTTCTTCTGGGTGCTCCAGTTTCCTCCCACATTCCAAAGATATGCAGTAGGTTGACTGGATACTCCAAATTTGCCATAGGTGTGAGTCTGCATGTAAGTGTGTGTGGTGTGGAAGAATTACTTTGGCAGGGCTAGCCACCCAGCAGTGTAAACCTTGGCTCTAGATGACTGCCACTGTGGAAGTGACACCCTGACCCCATGTGCAAAAATGGGAAAAAGGGGTTGTGGATGGATAGATATGTGCACACAGATATGAAGTACTTTAAAATACTTGTTTGCATATCATTAATGGAGTGAGAAGAGTAAAATAAAAAGAATTCATCATCAGCATAAAGTGCAAATGATTCATGGAAAGATTGCATTGGTGATATCATTAATGAAAAAAAAAGAGAAACGGATGAGTCCTAGAATGTAACCTTGTGTAAATTACATTGGAAAAGGTTCCTGTAGGGGACTGTTGGTCATTATATAAAATTTTAAAAGTCCTTTTCATAAAGGTAGTTTGAAAGCCAGTTCCTCGCTGTATTTCTGAATCCTAATGTTTGTAGTTTATGAACTAGGAGACGGTGGTTAACAATTTAAACATTCCTTTTTAAGATGAATAAAAAACACCTGCACAGTAATGTCCCTGTCAATTGTCAATAGTGTTATAAAGTTAATGGCAGTGTACAGAACAGGAAGTTCATTGTGACTATTGTGGAAACCATACAGGTGATCAATGAGTAAGCTGCAAGCATGGTTATATTCCATGATTTAACTGTAAAGAATCCTCTCAAAATGTGTTGTTATTGGGCAGAGTACAGAAATGGGTCTGAAATATTGTAGTCCAACCAGTGGTTCGTTCTTTAGGAGGAAGACTATAAGTGCATGTTTAAATGAACCAGCACAATAACTGAAGTGAGTGACAGGTTGTACATGTGCAAAAGTGCTTCTGTAATTTGCAAACATAATTGTTTGCAAACAGGATTTAAGAAATGGGGCGAAGGCCATTTGGGTTGGGGTTTTGTTTGCATTTGTTGTTCAGTTTGTGAAATACCTTTTACTGTTTTAACAGTCATGGATATGAAACAGTAAGGAGGAAAGGATTTTTCAAGAAGAGCTTGGAAGCTGGAGGTTAGCTGTGGCAATGGTGATGAAGAAAAAGAAGTTATGTCTTACCATAACATTCCATCTGTATTGTTGATCCTCGTTCAGTCATTACGTATGGGTATCGGTTCCGACCTCTGAACTGAGACGGCCATTTTCCAAGCTCGTGTCAGCTTCAAACTCTTGAGCTAAACTCTTAACCACAATCCCCCTCTCCCTGTTACCTCAGATTGAGTTTGCAAGTCAAAGAAGGTAGAGGCTACCTCTGGTCAAATAACCTAAGAGAACCGGATGGTGAGATCCACTAGGAACCACAGGAGGGGGAAGGAGGGAGGGTCGTAATGACTAACGAGGATCAACAATACAGATGGAACGTTATGATATAGTAAGACATAACTTCTTTATCTGATATTGTTAATCCTCGTTTATTCCTTACGTATGGGACAGAGTCCCCAGCTACCTCTATTCCTGGGAGGCCCATAGAACCGAAAGATGCTCTTCCCCTGAAGGTCAAATCCAAATTTGTAATGATTTGTAATGATTGCTGAAGGTATGAGGTGTAGCCCAAGTTGCAGCTGCACAGATGTCATGTAAACAAGCTCTGGCATGGAAGGCAGCAGAAGTTGCCACCGACCTTGTTGAATGAGCTTTCATGGTAGTAGGCAACGCGATATTACTTTGTGTATAAATGAAGGTCACACAGTCCTTCAACCATCTAGCTAATGTGACCTTAGCAATGGCAGATCCTCATCTAGGTCCAGAAAAGGCTAAACATAACTGGTCAGATTTACGAAAGGGTTTAGTTCTGTTTAAGTAAAAACGGATTTGCCTGTGGATATAGCACAGTTTTGTACCTACCATAAATGTAGATGTTCGAGTGCTAATACAGCTGCAGTCATAACAGATGGGTTCTCCTGCCATCAGGCGGATCCTCGGTCGGCCGAATTCCAAAGTCTAGGTCTGGCGTCAGTTGTCGTCGCTTCTTCCCTGACGTCAGTGCGACAGGGGTATAAAAGAACCAGCCGACGCCATTTTCTTCAGTTTTTCTTGCCCCAGATGTCAGGTGCCCCCAGAAGGAAGGCAATACATAAATTTGTGTAATAAAGCAATGCCATATAATCAAAATACAGTAGTTGCAAGCAAATACACCATAAATGAATACCCCAATCAGGTTGTATGAGAAGTGTTAGCCAATAGGCCTGTCCCAAGAGGGGAAGGAGGGAGGGAAACCTGGACTGCAGCTGTATTAGCATTCGAACATCTACATTTATGGTAGGTACAAAACTGTACTATGTTCATCGTGCATACAGCTGCAGTCATAACAGATGGGTAGAATCCCAAAGCTAAGAAAGGGGTGGTAGGCACTAGGTGGAACTAGGAGGAGCCAGGATGCCCTGCAAGACTGCAGTGGCAAAGCCTGCTCTAGTTTTGGGGTATAATGGTAGGTGGTAGTGCTTGGAGAAGGTATGCACAGAACTCCAAGTGGCAGCTTCCAAAATATCTTTAGTAGGAACTCCTCTGAGGAAAGCTGCAGAGGTAGCTGTGGCCCTTGTGGAGTGAGATCTGATGCCTGCAGGTACAGTTTTGCCATGAAAAGAGTAACAAAAACGTATGCAGTGGGCTATCCATTTTGAGATTGTCTGTTTGGAAATTGGCTTCCCTTGAGCTCCTATAGCATAGGACACAAAGAGCTGTTCTGATTTTCTGAAAGGCTTTGTTCTGTCCAAATAATAACGCAGTTGTCTGTGGATGTCCAAGGAATGTAGTAATCTCTCCCCTTTGTTTTTAGGATTAGGATAAAAGGTAGGTAAGTGTATAGCCTGACTCAAAGCTACCCTGGATACCACTTTTGGCATAAAGGACGGGTTGGTTCATAAGGAAACTCTGTCCTGATGGAAGACGATAAAAGGCTGCACAGCCATGAGGGCTTGTAATTCCGATACCCTACGAGCTGAGGTAATAGCCAGAAGGAAGGCTGTTTTCCAGGACAAATATTGCAAATCTGTTGTGGCAGCTGGCTCAAAAGGAGGCAAGGTCAGCTTTTCTAAAATGAAATTGAGGTCCCAAGCAGGTATTGGTTGTTTCCTTGGGGGTTTTATATTCTTAGCCCCTCTGAGGAACTGTCTTAAGAGGGGGTGAGAGAATAAAGGTGGATCAGTGTTGTATTCTGCAGAAATGGCTGAGGCATGGATTTTGATGGAGGAGAATGAAAGCCCACTGCTTAGCAGCTCAGCTAGATACTGTAATATTTGAGGTAAATTCAGTTTTCCAGGATTCTGGCCCTTTTTCTCATTCCAGGCACAAAACCGTTTCCATTTTGCGGAGTAAGCTTTTCTAGTAGACGGCCTTCTGGCCTCCAAAATGACATCCTGCAACTTCTTGGAGAGTAGGGTCTGTTGTGATGTTAAGGAATCTTCCATGCGGCCAGATTGAGTGTTTTCAGCTGACTGTGAAGAGTTTTGAAGCTGTGCTGAGTCAGAAGAAGAGGCATTAGAGGAAGGGTCCATGGTGGGGAATGCGTCAGGCTCCTCAGGAGTGGGTACCAGTGTTGTCTTGGCCAGTCTGGAGCAATGAGAATCATCTTTGGTCTGTCTGCTCTGGTTTTTAATAGAACTTTGGGCAGCAGAGGAAGAGGTGGGAAGGCATAAACTGTCATTGTTGTCCAAATGAAAGAGAGAGCGTCCACTATCCAGGCCTTTGGATGAAAAGTCCTTGAGCAGAATTTTGTCAATTGGTGATTTTTGTGGGAGGCAAAGAGATCTATGTCTGGCCTTCCCCATGCTTGAATTATCTCTGTAAAAACTTGAGGATGCAACTTCCATTCGTGTGGATCTGTCATATTTCTGCTTAGGTTGTCTGCCAGCGTGTTTTCCTTGCCTGGCAAGTACTGTGCTTGAAGTTCGATTTGTAATTCCAGAGCCATGTTCCAAAGTGACATGGCCAGTCTGCATAGGGGGTATGAATGGGTTCCTCCCTGTTTGTTTATGTACCAGATTACTGTGGTGTTGTCTGTCCTTATCAATAGTTGACCTGGATGCAGAAGGTCTTTGAAAGCTATAATAGCATTTATTACTGCTAGCATTTCCTTTTGATTGATGTGAAGGTGCTTTTCTTTTTGGGACCATTTGCCCTGAATGCACCGATCTGTCATGTGCATCCCCCAGGCGTAGTCCGAGGCGTCTGTTGTGATGACTTGATTTGCTTGAGGCTTGCAGAATGGGAGACCTGTGTTTGTTTGGCATGCTTGAGCCCACCACAGAAATTCCTTTTGAAGACATGGAATTAGTGGTATTATAGTTTCCAACTGTGGCTGTGTTGAGACCATAGGTTTTTCAGGTACCATTGAAGTTTCCTCATATGCAGCTTTGCACATGGGATTAGTAGGATGCAAGATACCATGAATAGTATTGAGTTAGTTGCCCCTGCTTCTCTGGCGTGAGGTAGGCCATCTAGGTGTTTGTGTCCAAGTTGGCACCCAGGAAAATTATTTTCTGAGAGGGTATTAGCCTTGATTTCTTTTTGTTTACTGTGTATCCCAGAGAATTCAACAACATTATTACATAAGCCAGATGTTTCAGAAGTATGTGCTTGCTGTCCGCTTGGATCAGGCAGTCGTCCAAATATGGGTATATTTGTATCCCTTGAAGTCTGCAGTAGGCAATTACTGATGCCAGGCATTTCGTGAATACTCTGGGCGCAGTAGATAAGCCAAAGGGCAATGCAGAGAATGGATAATGGGTTGAACCTGCAAGAAATCTGAGGTATCTTCTGCAATTTTGTCTGATTGGGACATGCAGGTATGCCTTCTTGAGGTCCAATGTTACCAGCCAAGACTCCTTGCCCAGCATTGGAAGAAGCTGCTGTAAAGTGAGCATCTTGAATTTTGGTATGAGTAAAATGTGTTTAGGATGGATAGGTCCAAAATAGGTCTCCAATCTTTTCCCTTCCTTGGTACCAGGAATAGTCTGGAATAAAAACCTTGACCCTGTTCGTGAGTAGGTACCTCTTGAATAGCTTTCATGTCCATGAGATCTGAAATTTGTCTTTGTGCCTCTGCCCTTTGATTGTGTGGCAGGTTTGGCATGCCTCTCATTTATGGAAGGGTGTGAAAATGGAATCTGTAGCCTCTGTTTATAATGTCCAGGATCCATTTGTCTTTTGTGACAATATGCCAATTTTTTGAAAATAATGCCAGTTTTCCGCCTAAGGGTGCTGCCATTTGAGCCTTGCTTGGCATGCAAAGGGGAAAGTCATTGGGCTTGCTTTCTGAATGGCTGCGAACTATCCTCACCACCTCTTTGTGTAGGAGCTTGCCATTGTATGCCTCTAAACAATCCTTGAGATTGCCCTCTGCCCTTCGGGTGCCTGTATCTACCTCTTTGGGGTCTGTCCGTGGCTGGAAAGGACCAATTTTTGGAAGGCCAATTTCTACTGAAACGTGGAGGTTGTACCTGTAGAAAATCTTTCACTGTTTGCATTGATTTAGCCTTTTCCTCCATTTTCTTTAATACCTCCTCAGCTTTAACACCAAATAATACATCCTTTTGAAGAGGAGCATCTAGTAATTTAGCTTTGACATGATCTGGTAAGGTTTGTTCCTTGAGCCAGGCATGTCTACGTATCACTGATCCTGTAACAGCAGCTCTACATGAGGCCTCTAGAGCATCAAAACCACATTGCAAGGTATGTTTACCCACTTGTTCTGCACTATGCATCAAATCCTGCAACTCCTTCAAGTCTGGTTGTTCAGGTTGTGACATTTTACTTCTCAATTGTGATAACAGAAACTGTGGGTACTTTAGCACATGGAACTGGCAGTTTAATGCCCTCATGGTTAAGGTGGCCGAGGTATATACCTTTTTTCCCCACCTTTCTAAGGATCTGGAATCTCTCTCGGAAGGTAATGGATTTTTAGCAGTGGAGGCCTTAACTCCCTTGGGGCCCTGTGAGATAGTTTCTGGGTCAGCCGCATGGCTTTTATATAAAAATTGGTGTGAGTCAGGAACCCGGTAGTACCTGTCAGGCTTGACTGGGGCTGGAGGTAAAGAATCCGGGTTAAGGCAGGCCTCCGAGTACACATCATCTAGTATGTCTAAGACAGGAGGTATAGCCAGAGGCCTGTGCTGAGGTAGCAAGAGAAAATCCCTAAGCCTTTTCCTGGAATCTGAGTACTCTTGGCCTTCCCAGTGGAAGTGTTCCCCTTAAGGTATGCAAGGTTTCCCCAAATGAGTAATCCTCTGGGGGAGAGACAGAGGGAATGGACTCCTCTGCATCAGAATCTTCAAAAGGGGAGTAAGAATGTTCCTGTTCATCAGAGTGCTCTGATATAATGGAGGCCTGGTCAGAGGAGGGGGATTCTTCCTCCACTCTGGGCCTTTTGTCCGGGGGGGTTGAGAGCCCCTGATAAGAGTAATTAAATCCTCAGCCATTTTAAGCATCTGTTTTTTAGGCATGGGGCCTGGAGAAGGGCCCTGTGTAGCTTGTCTCTTAGAATGCATGGCTGCTTTAGCCTTAGTGAAAGCCTTGATGGAAAAAGAAGAGGAAGGTCTGAAGACACCTTGAGAGGAGGCAAACCTGTCTACATTTTGTGATTCACCACCAAGAGTGGCTTCGGTATCTGTAGTCGGGGTGTGGGCCGAGGAGCCTGCGACCTCGGGCACAGAAGACACCTCCAATGAAGTGTCGTCGGTAGTCAGGGGCTGCGTAGGCGCCTCGCTGAGAACCGGACCACCTGTAGTCGGCTTTGGCGTGGTGTCGGTAGAGGCCGTGGACCTGGTGTGTCGGTCCTTATCTTTGCGTTTTTTTAGACAAAACTGGAGTCGGAGTATCCGACGACATAATATAGTTAAATATTTTGCCAAAATAATGCTGGGCGAACTCCGCCCGACGCTTAATGGCGCATTTGTTGAATGTAGCACAAAAACGACAGACCGAGACATCGTGGTCTGGGCCTAAGCAAGGAATACAGAGGGAATGAAAATCCTTATGCGGCAAGAAAGACTGAAGAAAATGGTGTCAGCTGGTTCTTTTATACCCCTGTCGCACTGACATCAGGGAAGAAGCGACGACAACCGACGCCGGACCTAGACTTTGGAATTCGGCCGACCGAGGATCCACCTGACGGCAGGAGAACCCATCTGTTATGACTGCAGCTGTATGCACGATGAACATCTAGGGTATGTAGGCAATACTCTCCTCTGTTTGAATGATTGGGAAAGAAAACTGGCAATTCAATGGCTTGATTAATGGACATTTCAGAGATCACTTTAGGCAGAAATGACAGATTAGTTCTCAGAGACACTATCTCTATGAAAAATTAAGTATGCACTCTTGATACATAAAGCTTGAAGCTAAGAAATATGTCTGGCAGAAGTAATGGTGACCAAAAACAAGGTTTCCCATGACAAATACTTGAGGTTGCAAGAAGAAGCTGGTTCAAAAGGTGACATTGTCAGAGCTTGTAGAACTAATGATTAATCCCATGGTTGAATAGGTTCTCTAAAAGGTGGCTTCAGATGATTCACACCTTTTATGAAGGTCTTGCATAATTTATGGGACATAAGAGAGGAATCTTGGACATCCTCATGAAAATTAGAAATTGCAGCCAAATGAACTCTAATGGTAGAGGCCGATAGACCCGATTGAAAAAGGTTGGCCATATAGTCTAGTATTATCGACACTGGTGATGAAAAGGGGTCTACTTGTTTATCTTTCAGCCAACAGGTAAATCTTTTCCACTTGCTCAGATAAGTAATTCTAGTGGAAGACTTATGAGAAGCAATGAGAATATCACGTACTTGTAAAGAAAGATCATTCTGCCTGGCAATCAAGGGAACTGGAGTAGCTAAGCCGTGAGCTTCAGGCTGTTCAAGTTGGGATGAATCAGGTTCTGTGGATGCGAGATCAACTCAATGGTTGGATGGAGAATCCATGGTAGATCTAGTAGGTGAGGCCAAAGGAAGGGGAACCAAATCTGTCAAGGCCAATATGGTGCTATGAGGATCACTTTGCTCTTCAACCAACGGGCTTTCTTCAGAAACTGGGGAATGAGGGGAAATGGTGGAAATGCGTAAAGAAGACCCAAGGGCCAATCGTGGACTAGAGCGTCCCTGGGTGACTGTCCTGGAGGGGGAATCAGGGTGAAGTAGTTGCTGCATTTGTAGTTCGTCGGGGATGCAAAGAGGTCGCAGCAAGGACGGCTCCAGCAGTAGAAGATCTCCACCGCTATCAAGGGATTCAGGGACCACTCGTGAGGTTGAAGAATACACCTGCTGAGTCTATCTGCTATCACGTTGGAACTCCCGGGAATGTGCATTGCTAGAAGAAAGGGGGTAAGATTTGGTTCCACCTTGCTTGTTGATGTACCAGACCACCACCATGTTGTCTGATTGAATCGCAATTGTCCCAGACGGAAGCAGGGGAGGGAATGCTTGCAACGCCAGAAGCACCGCCCTCAGCTCTAGAACATTTATATGCAGATGGGCCTCCAGTTCGGACCAAGTGCCTTGGACTGTCTGTCGCTGACATAGCCCCCCCCCCCCCACCCCATCAGGGAGGCGTCCGTGGTCACTGTGGCCTTGGGTTGCTGGGAGGAGAAGGGGCGAGACCATTGTGAGAGATTGTGTGTCATCCACCAATTTAAATCCTGTTTGCACCTGTGGGTTACTCGAATCATGGCTGAAAGAGGATGCTGAAAAGAATACCATTGGGTGAGCAGTAGCCATTGTAGAATCCTCATGTGAAACCTGGCCAGTGGAACAATAGTAATGGAGGCTGCCATGGAACCCAACAGCTGTAGAACCAAGTGAGCTGTGGATTTTTCCCTTGAAAGGATTGGAATTAGTTGTTGCTTTATCCTTAGAATTCTGTGCTCTGGAATAGCAGCTCTGCAGTTTTTTGTGTTCAAGATAACCCCTATGATCTCTGTCGACTGAGATGGGTGAGATTGGATTTTTGCCAGTTTATGGTTATGCCTAGCCTTTGAGCAGCGAGGGGAGGGTATGCCAGGGCTTTTTCCAGTAGGTGCCTGGTGGGGGCGGAAATGAGCCAGTCGTCTAGGTATGGAAACACCTGGAATCCTTGAAGTCGCAAGTGAGCTGTGACAACTGCCATGCACTTTGTGAACACTCTGGGGGCTGTAGAGAGTCCGAAGGGCAGTACTCTGAACTGGTAGTGACTGGCTCCCGCACGGAAGCACAGAAATCTTCTTGATGGCCTGTCCACATTTATGTGGTGGTACGCATCTTGAAGATCTATCGAGCACATCCAATCGTCTTTTTCCAAAAGCGGGAGGATAGACTGCATTGTGACCATCCTGAATTTTTATACTAACTCAAACTTGTTCAATACACTGAGATCCAAAATTGGTCTCCAGTCCCCGGTTTTCTTTGGCACCAAAAATAGTCTTGAGTAGAATCTGGATCCTATCTGGTCTGGAGGGACTATTTGGATGACTCTCTTTCTTAGCAGCTTTTCTATCTCTAGTGCTGCCTCTTCCCTTTGACTGGGTGGAACACTGGGAAGGTTTTTTGAAGGGGCAGGACAAAGATCGAAGGGGATATGATAACCTCTGGTTATAATCCTTTGTACCCAAGAATCAGTGGTAATGGTTATCCAGGCAGAAGGGTACAAGGAGAAACGTCCCCCAACCACCTCCATAGGAAAGGAGTTGGGTCGCTCTTCAGGAACGCTGGTAGGATTGACCAGGGAAAGAATCCCTGGAACCCTGGTTACACGGACCCCCTCTGCCCTGAACGGAGTGTCTTCCCTGTGAGTTTCCCCCTCTGCCTCTGGAGGAGAACTCGGCCTGTGCGTCACGGAAAGGACCCTGAGATTTCTTGAACCATATCATCCCACTCTTTTGGTTTTGGGAGAAAGCACATTGAGGGGAAGAATAACAGACACCTAAGGCAGAAAGGGTCTTACCGTCCTGTTCACATCTGGCCAGTGTGCTTTTAACTTTGGGCCCAAACAAGGAGGAGGCCTCAATGGGAGCATTAAGAAAGAAAGCCTTAAAGGGTTCCGCGAAATTGCACAAGCGCATCCAGGCGTGTCGTCTCAAGACCACAGCTGAACCCGCTGCTCTAGCTGCTCCTTCTGATGCGTGAGATATCAGTCGCATAGAGGAGTTAGATATAGATTCAATGGTGGCCAGCTGAGAGGCCACTTTGTCACGGACCTCATCAGACACGGCACCAGCCAAGGTTTCAGAGAGCTCAGAAATCAGATTCCTTTGAAGCCTGGTAAAATGTGCCATATAATTCAGGGACCTGATAGTAAAGGTCGCTGAAGCAAAGGTGCGCTTCTCTATCCTGTCCAGGGCCCGGGACTCTGTTAGGCGGATGGACAGTCTGGCTTTCTTCTTCTGCCAGATCCTTTTTTGTTGCGGCCGCCACCACCAAAGCATCCACAGGAAGACCTTTGGACCAATGGGGATCCGAAGCAGGAGGGGACAAAATCTTATCTGGCCTCTGGGGAATAGCTTTGACGGCATCAGGAGCCTTTCAAGCACGCTGCACGATGAGCCAGACAAGTTCATCAGCAGGTGGAGTAACCCAGGAGGTAGGGGGCCGGGCGCGACAGGCCTGCAGGAACACAGATTCCTCAGAGGTCGGATTAGAGGACACCCAGTCACCTCTCTGTTTCAGGATTTCGAGGATATCACCAAAGGATACCTCAGAGGGTGACCGAGGGGATCCTTCCCCCTCATCGAAATCTGTGTCTTCAGTGAGGGACTCGTCTGTGGAGTCCATGTGCTTCCTCTGACATGAACTTTTCCAGTGGACCTCCTCAGCGAGAGAAGCTGGAGAAGACAGCGGAAAAGGGGATTCCTGTGGGAATATTTCCTCAGGCCCTTGCACCCGGTGTCCACTAGGTGCGACTTGTGAAACCAGTGTACCAGAGGAGGGCGGAGGTATAGATAGTCCAGTATCACCAGCAGCAGCGAAAGCCTTCTCCATCAGTTGGAAGGCTAGTCCATCCGAAGAGGAGTGCATGTCTACGGCTCCCTGGATGGCTGTGTAGCAGCAAACTATGCATGTCACAACTGACATCCTGGGTCATAGCAAAACTTTCCTGCCACAAAGACCACTGCGGTTCCTTAGTGAGATCCATAAAGGGGGCCGCAGAAGGGGAAGACTGTGCTATATCCATGGACTTCAATGGCAATGAAGGGGGAGAATAAGAAGGGGTCTTTGGAGAGGGGTGATCACCTCCCAAGGAAGGATAGTTCCTGAGGGGTGGGATACCTCAGGCCAAGAGCACCTGATCCACAAGACGCAACACATCATGTTCGGAAAGGCTTCTAGTGGACCTCACGGAGACTGAGGGAGAAACAGGCCTGTCCACAGAAGAGGAAAACTCAGTGCCCATCTCATCTGTCCGCAGTGAGGACAATGGTGCCAAGAGAGAATGGACTACCGTTGTCTGAGAGTATTCAAGGCATATATTGCAGAAGGAATAACTCCGAGAGGATTGCGTATACGAACACAACCTCATGTGATGGATGCTGCCGACGAATTAAATAGTCAATGGTCCAAAATACAACAAGAAGCCACTATGGCCTTTGTTGTAGCTTTGGGTAACTTTCATGATCGAGCAATTGATAGAAATATGGATGCGGTCAACAAATCAGTCAGTGAATTGAAATCTTTTGAGCAGGAATCTTTGTTTAAAAAATTACTTAATAATGTAGCCACTGATTTAAGTAGTTTTGATGAACAGTTAAGGTCTAGAAAAACTAAAAAGTTTTCAAGAGACCAAGAAGATTATAAAAGTGCTAACCCTTTTTCTCTTAATTCCAAACATGTACGATTTACATCCTTTCCCAAACATGCTAACAAAAGGAAAAGACCAAGGTCCATTTTAAGAAGACGGAGTGCAGACACAGGGTCATCCACAGATGACATTTCATCTTGCACTGACAATGAGTCCCCACAGCAGTATCAGGTTCACCGACCCCCAAAAGGATACCTGGTTCGATCCCTTTAGGTCCAAATATCAGTGGGGTGGGCGAAAACATAGAAGGCGTACACAATATTCAGGGTCTAGTGAAAATGGCAATGAACAATTGAATGTTATTTCAAACAACGTTTTAAATCTGTCTAATTTTGATTTGTCATCCATTCACATGTCTATTTTGAATAAAGGTCTTACTTTCATACCTGGCTTCATGGTTCCTGAAGATACATTGGCCCAGGATGTCATGTCTTTTTGCAGAAATTTAAATTTGAAACTGTTTTTTGGTGATACTGACAGTAATTTTAACAAGGAGAAATTTGTCCATCACAAATCCAGTTTTTCTCCCCCTATGCATCCTATGGTACACCAGTTCCAGAATAGCGTGCTCAAAGATCTTCATTTTCCTAGCTTGGATATACGTTTTAAATCCAATAATCTCACTTTGGTTGAAAAACAAGCTATTCTGGAACTCCAAAACAACAAAGACATAGTTATTATCTCTGCAGATAAAGGTGGAGCTGTAGTTGTACTTAACTGGTGTGATTATGATAATGAAGCAAACAGCTTTCTGATCAGAGATATTATTCCATCATGCCTATTGATCCTACTTTCAGGTTAAAAAAAACAGATTGATCAATTTTTGCTTTTGGCCAGGGATAAAGCTATTATTAACAATGAGGTTATGCACCAACTTATGGTCAATGATTCTACAACTCAATACATTTATTTCTTACCCAAGATTCATAAAGACCCATTAAATCCACCTGGCAGACCTATTGTATCTGGCAAAGGGTACATTACTGAGCCTTTATCCTTGTATCTCACCAAACATCTTAAACCCCTATTACATGTGGTGCAATCACGATTGCAAGACACAACCAATTTTCTGCAGATTATTTCAGACACACAGTTGGAACCTGAGTGGTTTCTATGCACATTGGATGTAAGTGCCCTATATACCAACATTCCCCATCAAGCTGGTTTGGATGCAATGGCCTATTGGTTAGAAGTATCGGGCTTATATGAAGCGAACTTCAATTCTTTTTTGGTGGGTCTAGCCAAACATGTCCTCACGAATAATGTCTTTATTACAAGGATAATTGTTATTGGCAAACTAAAGGAACAGCAATGGGGGCATCTTTTGCCCCCATATATGCTGATCTATTTATGGCTTATGTTGAAAAACATATCATTTATGACTGCCACAATAATATATTCATTGAATATATTGACATCTGGAGATGTTATTTGGATGATGTTTGGCTAGTATGGAAGGGTGATGAATGTCAACTCATGGATTTTGTTTCATATTTGAATCACAATCTTGGGGGTTACAGTTTACTGTACACTATGATCTAAACACAATCACTTTTTTAGATGTATTAATCAAAAGATTACCTGATCACACACTAGGTACTGAGGTGTACATGAAGTACCCCCAATACAATACCATCTTACATGCCTCCAGTTATCACCCACCTCATATTGCACGAAATATTCCAAAATCACAATTTATACGTGTAAAACGTATCTGTTCTGAGGATTCTTCCTTTCAACAACATAAGGGTGATTTAACCAGCAGATTTAAATCCCGGGGTTATAGGATAGGAGATGTGCTAAAGGCTAGTCACCAGGTCATCTCTATGGATAGATCAGAACTTCTTACTTACAGAGATCATTCAGCAACATCATCACAACCCATTAGGTTTTTAACAACCTATGCTAGAAATTCTGACAGTCTAATTCAAAGTGTGCATAGACACTGGAATATTTTACAATGTGATTATGAGCTTGCAAATATTATTCCGGATAGATGTTTATTTTCATTCAGGAAGGGGAAAAATCTCAGTTCTTTTTTTAATCATTATAAATGTGGAAATACCTTGAACAACTCACAACCTTTACAAACAACGTTGATGGGAGAACCATTGTATGGCTGTTTTCCTTGTGGTCATTGTACCAACTGTCAATATGTATGTAAATCTAAGCAATTTTCTAGCAGGAATTGTTCTTCAGTTTATGATCTTCATTTCTTTGCTAACTGCAGTAGTGATTGGCTGATATATTTGGCAACATGCAATTGTGGCTCTTTTTATGTGGGACAAACTTCCCACCCATTAAGATTATGCATATCTGAACATATTAGTAATATTAAGAACAAAAGAGCTCATAATGCACTATATAAACATCATATGATACACACTACGGCTAAATTTTCTTTTATGGTTATTGACAGTATACAAGGGAATCGTTCGAATAAATCAGGTTGGCATTCTATTTTAAATGCCAAAGAAAAGAAATGGATTATCAGATTAGGTGGATTGTTTCCACCAGGGCTTAACGAACAATTTTAGATATCCACCAATGAGCTTTGAGAAGTACATATTTAAACAGCATTGTTTTTCTGTTTGCTTTACACTGAAGAAGGCTGTGATATTGTCCGGCTGAAACCGGTCTGTTTTGCTGTTATATTTATATTTATATTTATATATTCTAATAAACCTTTTTTCAGGTCACTGTATGCTGGCTCTACCCTTTTTTTGATCTTACGCACCGAAGAAGTCATAGGTGCCGAGGTCATGGTCTGCACCGACACAGGGATCAGTGCCAAAGTGGTTGTTGGTGCCGAAGCTGGAACCGACAAAACTGGAGTCAACAATAAAGGTGTCGGTTCCGAGGAAGATCTCGGAGCCGACGCAGTCAAAGTCTGCGCTGACTGAATGGTCGGTGCCGATACAGTGGTAATAGTCTGAACTGAGGAGCCTCTCGGTGCTAATATAGAGAAGGCTGCAGGAGAAGATGGAGCAGAGATCCCTAATGGAGCCGAAGGTCTAGGCACCGAAAGCACTGGGGCTGACTGAGTGAGCTCCAGAGCCGAAACTTTAGCTTTTTTAGGTTTTGGTTGGCAGGAGTCCCCAGCTGGGGACAAAGGCAAAGATTCAGCCTTAGTAGGAACATCCAAGATTTTCTTATGGGCTCTAGGAGGGGTTGAGGCCGCCGACCCAGAAATAGCCTCTGATACGGGAGATTTAAGAAGTCCCTTCAGTAACAGCTTGTTTTTCTTTCCAACAAGGTTCTATTCGAAACGTTCTCACAAATAGTACAGGGTGGGTCAACAGACAAATGGGAAGCTCCCAAACAATAAACACACAAAGAGTGTGCATCAAAAGTAGGTAGTTTGTGTCCACAATCAGGACACCACTTAAACCCCAGACTACCTTTCTTATCTGCCATGACAGCAAATTAATTAATAGAAAAGGTACCAACAATGGTAGAAGAGAGTAACCGAAAGTATGAGAAAAAAAGGGGAAGGATTACCAACGATGGTAAAGAGAGACTACCTCGCAGTAAAAGTGGTAAAGAAAGAAGCAGAAAAATCTGAAGAAATTATGTACGCTAGATGCGATAGAGTAAGAGGCAATGAAAAATAATCTTTTTTGACAGAAAAGAAATCTGAAAAACTATTAAACAACAAATGACTGTACTTAGCTCAAGAGAAGTAGCTTGACACTGCCGAATGGCAACGCGGCAAACGAAATCTGAGGTAACAGGGAGAGGGGGATTGTGGGTAAGAGTTTAGCTTGAGAGTTTGAAGCTGATGCGAGCTTGGAAAATGGCGGGCTCAGTTCCGAGGTCGGAATCGATACCCATATGTAAGGAATGAATGAGTATTAACAATATCAGATGTGTTGTTACAGATCTGGATCATGAACAATTGTAAAAAATGATTGCCCATAGCCATGGTTTGCCTTGATTAAGGTTAAGGGGTATCACGAGTTAAATCAAAAGGATGTGTCTGCTCAAAGGTGTGCTTACTTATTTAGTCCAGCCTGCAGTAGATTTAATTGATGACAAGAATACACGCAGGCATATAGGTGTGAGATTCAAGCTGTTCAATCCCACTGTCTTTGGAATATTTTTCCCTGGATCAAATTCACTTTTTGATGCAGGGCAAGCCCAAACGTTAGTCAAATAAGAAGTGAGTTATACAAAAGGAGGACTCCGCTTCTCATTTTTATAATAAAGCTCATAGAGATACCCTGCCAGTGAAACCTCTTCCAGTCTTCCAAAGGAATATGCTTGATAGACAGAAAAAAACATAGGAGTTGACTAGAAGAATCAGACGTTTCTTGGACTTGAACCAGAGTCTGGGGTTGGGAGATGGAGATAAACAGGAAGAAGACTAGCAATAATGAAACTGGTGAACAAATGTGAGATTATAAAGCATCACTCACATTTGTGAAATATGGCTTTGCAAGAAATAGCGAGAAATTGGACTTTTGTTGACTTTGTTAATCTTGTGGGGACTGAAAAGCATACACCACACTTCATGTCATTAATGTTTGTAGGGACACTAAAAGGAAAGGGGAAAAATAACTAAGTAAAAAAAGAAGTTATGCACTCACCATAACGTTCCATCTGAGTAGTTGGACTTCATTTGTCATCAACCTGTTGGGAATCGGATCTGGATTGGATTGGGGATGGCAGCTTCACCAGCATCTGATCCGAGCTCCAAGCTCTTCCCCTTACCCATAAAACCCCTCCATCTCCTTTCTTCATCTCCTTCCTTCCCTCAGATCGAGTTTGCTACACCATACACATAAGCCCAATCAGATATACCTTACTAACAATGAAGAACATGACAGCCACATAGGTGCCCTCTCCTGCCTACCAAAATAAGAACATAGTGAGAAGGTCAGGGGGAAGGAAGGAGGGAGGAACTGTTGATGAGAAATGAAGTCCAAGTACTCAGATGTAACGTTATGGTGAGTACGCCACTTCTTTATCTGAAGTAGCTGACTTCATTTGATCATTAACCTGTGGGACAGAGTCCCCAACTACCAAACTCTTGAGTGGCCCTCATGGAAGGATATTTTGGAGCACCGCAGAGCCAAAGGATGCACTCTCCTTGGTTATCATGTCCAATTTATAATGTGAAATGAAAGTGTGAGATGAAGACCAAGTAGCCGCCAAACGAATACCATCCAGAGACACCCTAGACCAAAAAAGCCACTGACATAGCCATGGACCTAGTAGAATGGGCATTTATCCTACCCGGAAGAGAGATGCCTCTGTCTTTGTAAACCTGAAGGATGCAAAGGGAAATCCATCTGGCAATGGTTACCTTAGAAACTGGTCTACCCAGAAAAGGTGTAGAAAAAGACACAAACAACTGGTCAGACTTGCGAAAGACCTTAGCCTTATGTAAGTAGAAACGTAGCTGTCTATGCACGTCTAATAAATGCAATTTATATTCACCCCTATTCTGAAAATTTGGAAAGAAAACAGGTAAATCGTTCATTTGATTGATATTTGTTTCAGAGGCCACTTTAGGAAGAAAAGGATTAGTACGAAGTGAAACCCTGTCTTTATGGAAAATCATATATGGAGGTTTGACAGATACTACCTGGAGTTCTGACACTCTCCTAGCCAAGGTGATAGCCACTAGAAAGGCCGTCTTCCAAGATAAACATTTTAGATCCACAGTAGCAGCCAGCTCAAAAGGTGAAGCAATCAGAGCTTGTAAAACTAGGGTAAGATCCCAAGGAAGAGTAGGATCTTTAACCGGGGGTCTTAAAAGAACGGTACCTTTAATAAAGGTTTTGCAAAGTCTGGAAGAAGCTAATGAAGCCATGTTCTCACCTATATGGAAATTGGAAATGGCAGCCAGTTGAACTTTTACTGTAGATGAGCTAGCGCCCTGCTGGAAAATGTAAGCCAAGAACTCAAGGACCGCTAGGACAGGAGCTATAAAATGATCCAAATCCCTTTGAGAATCCCAGATAGAGAAATGCTTCCATTTGCTATGGTATAGTTTTCTGGTGGACGATTTATGAGTCCCACCAGAATAGTCTTGACCGGGAGTCCTAGCAATTAAGGGAACTGGATCAGCCAAGCAGTGAGCTGCAGACTGACTAGGTCTGGATGAGGGACCCTCAAGGGGTGCGAGATGAGATCCGTTACTGGATCCAAAATCCATGGAGGAACTATTAGATGAGACCAAAGGAAGGGAAACCAGACTGGCGAGGCTAGAATGGAGTGATGAGGATTACTTTGCTCCCCAACCTGTGA
Organism: Protopterus annectens; assembly: GCF_019279795.1. Lineage (NCBI taxonomy): Eukaryota > Metazoa > Chordata > Ceratodontiformes > Protopteridae > Protopterus > Protopterus annectens. Next base: position 626,844,354 of record NC_056747.1, read on the forward strand.
GCCTTTTGGAGGAATTTTGTCATGAGAGTTAAAGGGGGGTAAGCACAGAGAAGACCGGGAGGCCAAGCATGGACTACAGCGTCCCTGGGAGATTCCCCCTGTGGGGGGATCACAGCGAAGAACTCACTGTACTTCACTTTGGAAGGAGATGTGACGAGATCACAACAAGGCCGACCCCACTTGAAGAAGATCTGCTCTGCTACAGAAGGATTCAGAGACCACTTGTAAGGCATCAGGATAGTCCTGCTCAGTTTGTTCACCAGTATGTTGGATTGACCAGGAATGTGCATTGCTACCAGGAAAACCCCTGGTGGAGATCACCCATTCCCACCCTCTCATGGCCTCGTGACAAAGGGGGCAAGATCTGGTTCCTCCCAGCTTGCTGATATACCAGACCACTGGCATGTTGTCTGTCTGAATTGTAATAGTTCTCAGAGGAAGAAAGGCACAAAGGGCCTGCAATGCTGACAAGACTGCCCTCATCTCTAGAACACTGATATGCAATTTGGTCTCATTCAGTGCCCCCCCCCCACCCTAGTTGGGAGGCATCCGAGGTCACTGTGGCTTGGGGAGGGGCTGCAATAAAAGTCAGTCTCTCGACTAGTTCCGAGGAGTGTATCAACCGGAGGAAGGACTTCCTGCAAGCATTGCTTATATGAACTGGATGTGTCAATGGTAGATATAATAACGTCCAATGGACCGCTTGTGTCCACTGTAGTACTCGCATATGCAGATGAGCCCAGGGGAGAAGAGTAATGGTGGCTGCCATGGAACCCAGGGCTTGTAATACCACCTCGGCTGAAGGAAGATGAGACTGGAAGATCATGGACACATGGAGTCATAGGTTTCGTACTCTCTCCGCAGTTAGAAAAACCTTGGTTTCCAACGTATTTATCCTCACTCCAATGTAGTCTAAGACCTAAACTGGGTTTAGAGAAAACTTGGATATGTTGATTGTAATTCCCAGAAAATCTGACAGTTTCATGAAATAATCTCTGGCCTGATAAAGCATACGCTGGGTGGGAGCAGCAAGGAGCCAATTGTCCAAGTACGAGTAGACCTATATCTCCTGAAGCCTCAGGTGAGCCGCTACTACTGCCATGACCTTGGAGAACACCCTGGGGGCTGTGGTGAGACCGAAGGGTAGGGCTCGAAACTGATAATGATTGCCCCCTAGCCGAAAGCAGAGGAATCTCCTGCAGCATCTGTGCATCTTTATATGGGAGTACACATCCTGGAGTTCTATTGAGCACATCCAGTTGTTCTCCTGCAGAATGGATTGTAAAGGTACCATCCGGAACTTCTCTTTGGCAACTGATAGGTTTAGGGTGGAAAGGTCCAGAATAGGCCTTAGGTCCCCTGTCTTTCTTTGGCACCAAAAAGAACCTGGAATAAATGCCTGATCTGGACTGATCTCGGGGGATGTGCTGGATGACTCGTTTCCTTAGCAGCTTTATTATTTCGAGCGCTGCTGCCTCCCTTTGTGCAGGTGGAACATCCAAGATGTGTCTTGGGGGAATGGGAGGAACCACAAAGGGGATGGTATAATCTCTGGGGGAAGATGAGTCCTGAGTGTCCCGGGAATACTGAGACTTCCAGAACCACACCTTCTTTTGCAGCCGCTGATTCCTGGAAAAGGATATGTGGGGGTTAGAGAAGCGGATCCCGATGGCAGACAATATCTTCCCGTCCTTTTCACTCTAGACTAATGTAAGGAAGAACCATCATAAGGGGCATTCGCAAAAAATGCCTTAAAGAGTTCTGTGAACTGACAAAGCTTGAGCCAGGCATGTCACCTCATGGCAACACTGGACCTGGCCACCCTTGCCACTCCTTCAGTGGCATGCGAAAGAAGACGCATGGATGTATTAGAAACAGCTTTGAGAGTGGCCATTTTCAAGGAGAATATGTGCTTATCTTCCAGTGACATGGACTCCGGGGACGACTCAGCTCCTTGACCAGGTTGAGCTGCAGTCGAGTGACATGGGACAAATAATTCAGTGCCCTTATAGAAAAGGTGGCTGAAGCATATGTCCGCTTTCCCAGATGATCCCTCTTCCTGGACTCTCGGTCGGGAGGATGGACCGCAGAACTGTGCTGGGCTAGTTCTTTCTTAGTGGCGGCCGCTACCACCATGGCGTCTACTGGGGACTCTTTATTCTGACTAGGTCTGTCTACAGGAGGACTCGGAATCTTGTTGAGATGCTTTGGGATTGGCTCCATGGTGTCCGGTTCCTTCCATGCCCGGGTGGTAATAAGATCCACCAAGGGATCCATGGAGGGGGGGGACACCCAGGAGGTAGACGGGCCCATGCCAAACGCTTCCAGAAACACCGACTCATCCAAGGAAGGTTTGGAGGTGGACCAACCCCCCCCCCCCCGCTGCCGCAGACATCGTCAAGGGTGATCTGTGGGAGCCTTCCCATTCCTCCAAATTGGTGTCCTCAGTGAGGGACACAGGGGAGGAGTCCAAGTGCCTCCTTTTGCATGTTCATTTACAAGGAACCTCTTTGGTGGGGCTCTCCAAAGAGGGCTTGCAAACAACCCCTCTGGTTCCTCAAGGTGAACAGTCTGGGGCATATCGAGCATGGACAGTCCCTGCATGGGCAAAATGGCTGAAGACGCACCCAGAGGCGAGGGAATCGGGGCAGTGTCCAAGACGATGGTCAGGGGCCTCAATCTGCTGGAGAGAACCCTTTCCACCACATTGAAGGTCGAGACAGAGCAAGCCTCTCAGGAAACTAATAAGGAAGCTGCTCTCCCCAGATCTGATGGCGGAATCGGAGCCAAGCCCGCTGGAGCTGAGATACCGAGGAGAGGGCCCTGACCCGACAAAGTCGGCGCCAAAGGAGAAAAACCTAACCCCTTGGATCCGATGCCCAGGTTTCGGCTCCGAGAGCCGCTCGGGTCCGAACTAGTCGGATCAGACATGCTCAAGGTAATGGCTGATGTCAAGGTACTTGGTACTGTCGGCACTGACCCCCTGACTCCGGGATCTCTCAGATCCATAAACTCCGATACTGGGGGTCGGACCACAGAAGGAGATATGGGGGCAAAAAAAGGAAGTCAGCTCCCCCCTCCAGAGGGAGAGGGAGCTGGCAAGACCCCCATCTGAATCTGGGTGCGAATAAACCTTTGCATCATTTTGTCCATGTCTGCTTCACTCAAACCTTTGGTGGAATGTGACAAGGCCACTAACACCAACCAGGATGGTCGATGTGCAGAGGCCCTGGAAGAAAGTCTAGGCTCCTCTGGCTCCAGCGAGAATCTAGGCGAGTGGAGCTAAGGAGTAACTGGTCTAGTAAATAACTGTTTATTTTATTTATTTTATTTTATTTTATTTTACATTTGTTGACTGGGCTAGTCCAACTGGATGTATGTCCGTTTTCAGTAGAGGCCCGGGGAGAAAAGCTCCATAAGTTGTAAATTTTCACAAAAAGGCATAAATGGTTACATGAGAAAAATAGCAATTGAAACAGACAATATAAAAAGATAAAAATAAATGGCATAAAAGGTTACATGACATCATAGCAAGTTAAACAGATAATATGCAAAATACAATATTTTTTTTTTTTTATTTTTTTTTTTATTTATTTTATTTTAACAAGGGTAATGTTGGAGAAAAAAGTTAGCATTAGTCTGGATTAGTGCAGGAGCAAAGCCAGTGTTTATTGAGACATATTTTTAGTTGATATTTGAAAAGTTGGAAAGAGGTTAAAGAAGTGATTTCAGAGGGTAGATTATTCCATGTTTTTCCAACAGTGTTTGAGAATAAACTGTCACCTGCATTATTGTTAGGTTTGGTAGTATTAATCAGAAGTTTATTAGAAGAGCGTAGTTGTTTCAGGTTATTGTATGGAGAAATAAGGCTAGAAAGTATTGGTGTGTTGGTTGGCTGATATAGAATCTTATAAGCAATTAAGATCTGTTGAAGTACCAGTTGGTTAGGAAGTTCAATCCAGCCTAGTTCTTTTAGGTTTAAGCAGTGATGAGTTCGAAAAGGAGATCCAACAGCGAATCGAGCTATGTTATGATAGGATGTTTCTAATTTCCTCATGTTATTTTTGGAAAGATTAGTGTAAATGGGGGAAGCATAGAGAAGAGTGGAGATTAGGTGAGATCTAGCAATGGTGGACCTTGCTGTAGGTGTTAGGAATGGTTTGATTCTGTACACGGATCCAATTTTTTTATTAACTAATTTTATGGTGTTATTGATGTGAGAGTCAAAGTTGAGGTTATTATCAATAGTTATTCCTAATAGTTTTGTGGTCACGTCAGGAGAGATGAGTGTACTGTCAGTGGATGTAAGAGTAAAGTAAGGTGGGGTAGATTTTCGGGTAGGTGAGAAAAGTAATAGTTTGGTTTTCTTGGGGTTAAGAAGTAGACAACGGTAAGAGAACCATTGTTCTACAGAGTTAAAAGCTTTTTGAGTAAGTGACTGGAGTTCTGTTTGAGAGTTAGCAGTACAGATTATAGTTGAGTCGTCTGCATATTGTATACAGGTAGTATATGGGATAGCAGATTGAAGGTCATTAATAAAGATTGAAAATAGCAAGGGGCCTAGGATTGAGCCTTGAGGTACGCCTAAGGAGATAGGTAGAAGATTAGAAAGTGAATTTTTCCAAAGTACTGCCTGTTGACGATTTTCTAGGTAAGATGCAAACCAGGACAAGGCAAGATGATCAAGAGCCAGAGATTGTAGGATATGAAGTAAAAGTTTATGATTCACCATATCAAAAGCTTTGGATAGGTCGATGAAGACCGAGGATGATAGATAGTTGTTGTTACGATTAATGTTAATGGAGTTAGTGAAGGAGAGTAAAGCAGTAGTGGTACTGTGTGAGGGTCTGAAACCATGCTGACAGTTAGAAAGTAGGTTGTTGTTGAGAAGGCAATTTAGTATTTGTTTATGAATACATTTTTCCATGATTTTTGCGATTGGTGATAGGAAAGCTATTGGACGAAAGTTAGAAAAATTATTAGTTTCCCCCTTTATGTAGTGGGATGATATGAGATATTTTCCAGATAGAGGGGAAGATTCCTTCCTTTATAGATCTATTTATCAGGATAGAAATAGGGTAGGCTAAGGCTTTGGCACCTACCTGTAGGAATTCTGCAGGCAGTTTGTCTGCAGAGGGAGTGGTAGATTTTAATTTTTGGAGCAGAGATGTGATATAGGAGGTAGAGACTGTTTGTAAGTGGAGGGTAGGAGGTGGATTTGATGTGGATGGAAGAAGATTAGAGGTGTCAGGAGATAGATGACTAGCACGTGTTTGGATAGTATTTGTGAAGAACGAGTTGAAGTCATTTGCTGTTTGTTTAGGGTTCTCTGGGTTAGAGTCCTGGGGATTAGGTGTAATGGAATGACCTGGAGACAGAAGATTATTAATAGTGGTCCAGAATTTTTTAGGTTCCTTATTAGTGATATTCTGCAACTGAAGGTAGTAGTTTTTTTTGTCTGTCAGGATAGCTCTTTTAGTGCTGTTTCTAAGCTCTCTAAAGTTTTGGCGATCGGTTAGATTTTTAGTGGTACGCCATTTAGACCATGATTTATTTCTAAGAATGATTTTATGCCTAGTATTATTAGTTAGCCAGGGTGCTACTTTTGCTTTGGTTCTGATGGTACGAGTTGGGGCATGTTGATCTAAAATTGATAAGAATGTACAGTTAAAGTATTCTACTGTTTCATTAAGGGGAAGATATTTCAGTGAGGACCAATTGCAATATTTTAGATCAGCTAGAAAATGTTCAGAGTTAAAAGTCTTTTTTGTTCTCAGTGTTCTAAGTGTGGCAGTTAAGGCTAGGTTGCTTTTGTGTCTAATGACATAAGTTAAAGAATGGTCGCTTAGATCATCTGGAAGGGTACCTGACTGGTAGGTTTGTTGGGGGGTATTAATCAGAATCCAGTCTAGGATAGATTCATTTCTGGTTGGACAGTTAATGAGTTGAGAGAAGCCATATAGGTTTATGTGGGATGTAGGGTTTATACTATTAAAAGAATTCCAATCAATGTTAGAGTCACCTAGAACCAGTGTTTCTTGAGGGAGGTTGTTTGTCAGCAAGTTAAGGATGCATTCTAAAGTGTTAGTGTTATTTCCTGGGGGGAGATATACACAAATTATGTTAATAGCTTTATTAGGGTTGATTTGAAGTTTTGAGCTGATTACTTCTGCATTATTGTCTTGAGGAAGGTTAAGATTTAGTATACTAATTTGTAGTTGTGCTTTGTACAGAATTGCTACTCCACCTCCCTTTTTGGTTTTACGGTCCAGTCTAAAGATATTTCGGAGGAGGACCCACCGGATATCCATCTTTTCTTTTCTCTTTCCTGTGCTCGCTATCTGCAGACCTATGAACAGGAGGTTGAGTCCCGACCTGGGAGGGAGAGAAAGAGATTGTGGCTGAGAAAGAAGCAGTCAGAGCTGTGATTTAAGTGAAGCGGAGGCACCCACCTCCATAGCAGGAAGAAGTCCTTTGAGGATTAATTTAGCCCTGTGATCCTTTAGGGCCCTGGGGTTAAACCTTGCACAAATAGAGCAGTCTGTCTGTGAGGTCATTCACATTCCAAAATAATACGTTTAATGTAGTCATTGTACAAAGTTATTAATCTCTCCTGTTATATGTGATAATTTTTTTTTAAATGTCTGTTTGAGGCATTATATACCTGCCATTGCTTTTAATTGCATATAAATGCTCGTAAATCATCTCCTTGAGGGCCGTTTCTGTCCTACCAATCCATCCATCATAACTCCTTTTTCCCATTTTTGCATATGGGGTCAGGGTATCACTTCAGCAGTGACAATCACCTAGAGCCAATGTTTACACTGCTGGGTGACTAGCCCTGCCACTGTAATTGTTCCATACAGCACACTCACATGCACACTTACACCTATGGCCAACTTAATGTATCCAATCCACCTACTGCATGTGTTTGGAATGTGGGAAGAAACCAGAGTAGCCGGAGGAAACCCACACAAACACAGGGAGGACATGCATACTTCACACAGCAAGCACCACAGCCGGGAATCAAACTGGGGAACCTCTTATTGCGAGGCCACCCTTTCTGTATTACCAATATAAAATCTAAAACAATTACTGCACTTAGCAACATATACAATTCTCTTAGAGTGACAATTATTGTGCAGATGAGCCTTCAGTAAACCAAATCTCAATCTCTACTTCATGTCCTTGTATAATACATGGGAAATACTTAACACCTTCCACACGTGAAGGTTCCTGCTTTTCCTCTTATATTTCCTGGAGCATTCCAAAGTCTCTAGATAATCTTTAAAGCACCAATCCTTTCTATAAATAATTGTGGGGACTTCAACTACCTTCTTATCTATACCATTAACATGCATCAAAAACCTTCCAGTTTTTGTTTACTGTTTGTTTATTCCTTTCTGCATCTCCAATATATGCTAATACCAATCTTCTTCTGTAGTTAGTTTCTTCCATATTACTATTAGTATTATTTGGAGATGGAGTCCCACCATCTTCCATCCACAAAAGGGGAACATAAAACCCCCTAGATTTTTCTAAAATTACTTTGTCAAAGATTTTATTACGGAAATATTCTGTGTAATGCCTAGAAAAACATCATCCTGAGTTTTTCACTTTCGTGTTGAAAAAGGTCCAAACACAATATCATATGAGCTAACCTCACCAACTGATATTTGACCAAAGCTCTTTTCTGGTGACAAGGGTGGCAGCTCTTATAATGTAGTAATGAGTTGGAGTATGTCAGTTTACAGTAAATGTTGGATATAAACTCCATGTTGGTGCCATGTTTCTGCATTTCTACATCTAATTTTTGTAAAGCTGTTTTTAAGACTTTGATCTTGAATTTCAAGAAACTTGCAGTATTATTGATGTAATTATAAAACTCAATTAGTCTCTCCTCAGTGTCTATCCAAAATAATACTAAGTTGCCTAAAAACCAACCATATAGAACCAAACAGGTCTACATTAGTTCGCCAAAAGTTATTTTCAGCAAACACCTATTCATCGACACATATTCAGCAAAAATCACTTCCGCGATTAGCTGAATTTTCCAAGGACAGTGAAACAATTGCCCCACAGCACAGTGGAACCCACAACTAACTAAATCAAATCAAACCAAACCAAGTTGGAGGCTTTGCCCCCCCCCCACACCCCCCATCTATAGATATCAACTCAGAGATTGCACTACAGTGGGGAAAAATGGCAAAGTTGTATGGCTGGCCAACTACTTCATTGCCCTTGGAAAACCATCTGTATTTCAAGTACTGAATACTGTAACAGAAATAAAGGGACTGGGAATGGAATCTTTAGAAAAGGGTAGGAGGGAATTGCATAGAAAAAAGTGGATATTGTGGGAACAATGTATGCAGAAAAATATTTTGGAGGAAGAGTGAGGTTTAAGGGAAGGCAAGAACTGAACAATTTATGTAATGCTGAATTGATGATAAATCTACAAATGTCACATGCCATTGTGAACCTTGGCTCTAGATGATTGTCACTGCTGAAGTGCATCCTGACCTCATGTGCAAAAATGGGGAAAAAGGGGTTGTGAATGGATGGATACATAATAATCTATGTGATGTATAATGTTTGCAAATGGGAATATGTTAGAATGATTTGTTTTCTTTTATATAAATGTGTTTGTCCATGTCTTACGTGATAATTCAATAAAGCTTTCAAAAACAAAAAAAGACATAAGGTAAGAAATTGCAGAGGTAGACAGCAGTGTCCCTTCACACACACACACACACACACACACACACACACACACACACACACACACACACACACACAGTCTACACATCTGCCAAAACAAAAGCTCCTTATCAAAAGTGGCTACTAATGGTACACACCAACATAACTATGCAGAAATGTCTCTGTACAGCATTTTAACAAAAAAAAATTAAGACTAACAAATTCCCTAAATTATCCTTGATTAACACAAGAAACAAAATTCTCCTTTTTCAAATATCCTTTCAAGAATGGATTCAGGATACAAGTGACTTTTATCAAGATTTCTACACACAGACACACACACACACTGCAGGAGATTTTGCATGTGTCTGTGCATGTAATATGCACAATTAACACAATTCAGACAAACACTTCCAACAACATTTTGCATATTGCATTCACAATATTCAGAGAATGTAAGTATCGCATTTTTGAAGGCACTATGGGAATCTAGTTCCCAATTTCCATCAAGATTTATATGGGAAGCATAGAGTTCCATGCATTCTCAACTCTCCAGTTTGCATGATTTACTGTTAAAATGACTGTCCAATCCTTAATTCAAGAATTAAGGACAGATCTGAAAGAAAACTTGAAACCGATCATGGGCTTGACCTGAAGTTTATCCTTTTGCTTATATAGCATGGTTCTTTTCAGACTAGTTGTGCCTACATTTAGAGGTGTTCCTTTCACTGCTAAAAAACAAGGCATCTTTTTTATAAGTGATTTTAGATTTTGCAAAACTAAAGGTCAGCTGCAGATCCTTTATTTTTTAACTGGACCACTTTGCATTGTGTAGCTTCAAGACAAATCTACCATGTGTACAGAGAAAACTCAATGAGACAGACAATTATATATCTAGGCTTTACATTTCAAGTGTTTTTTCACTGGCTAGTTTGTTTCTTGAGTGATACTTAAATTCAGAGTATATCTGTGGCCTTGCCTTCTCTGATAAGACTCAAGGCCTGCAAAAAAAAGCCCTGTTTGACTCCCTGCTGGTGATTTAAAACAAAGATGCAAGGAAAGGAATTGTATCTCTTTTTAATTCTGATGTGTAGTTGCTTAACTGATAGAGCTGCTTTCTGTTTTGAGAAACTTGTTTGGCTTGGTATTTTTGCTCTACAAGGCAGACAGATACTTAAGCATCTAAGCTTTACATTTCATGTTTTTTTCCATTGGTTAGGTTTGATACTTCAATACACAGAGTACATCTGTGGTGCTGTCTTCTCTGATAAGGCTCAAGGCCTACAAAAACTACAAATACTGTTTGAATCTGTGCTCTGCTTTTTAAATAACTTGGTGATTTTTAACCTGCCCACCCTTAGTGTCAATTGAGTTTTGAAAGCTCCTCTCTTTCTACACTGCTGTTTATATTATGATTTATTTATTTGCCTTTCCTTGTGCTTACATTTTGCCCCTCACTGTAGATAACGACCTGTCTAGACATTCTCAAATGTCTGGAGGGCATACATTTTCTTTTAAAGCAATTGATCATGTACAAATAGATGCAAGAGGAGGTCCAGTTTCACTGCAACTTGAAGAGCTAGAGTTATACTGGCAGTTAGCTTTAAACGCTTTTCACAATCCAGGATTAAATGAAGCATGTAACATCTTGTGCCTATTAACGCTCAAAAGTTTGAACAGGTAAAATTACATTTAAAACTTATAAAAATCTATAAAGAGTTAAAACGATAGCGTTTAAGAACAATTAAGCCGTATTTATAATCTTGAAGTTTAGTAATAACTCTTTAGATTGTTTACAACTACAGGTGTTATGGTAGTTTTTATATAATTTTTAAATTGTTCAGGTATCTTGAAGTATATGACGGGGGTGTTTTTAGACTAGTACCACTTTAATTCTTAGGCTGGTTTTGTGGATTTTGTTATATGTATTTTACTGGTTGGCTTAATTTTGCCACATGTTTTTCAAATACTTTATTTAAATGTGGATGAAAGATTTAAATGTTATCTGACGTTATTGTAGCTACTATAACGAAAAGCGGTTCATTAAATAATTTTGACTTTTACCATTTGGCTGTGTTTGGGGTTGTTTCCACTGTGCCATTTAAGAGTTCTTGGTTTATTTAATTTTTGAGTTTGTCCGAGTGTTTGTTTTGAGAAACTTGTTTGACTTGGTATTTTTGCTCTACAAGGCAGACAGATACTTAAGCATCTAAGCTTTACATTACATGTTTTTTTCCACTGGTCAGGTTTGATACTTCAATACACAGAGTGCATCTGTGGACCTGTCTTCTCTGATAAGGCTCAAGGCCTACAAAAACTACAAATACTGTTTGAATCTGTGCTCTGCTTTTTAAATAACTTGGTGATTTTTAACCTGCCCACCCTTAGTGTAAATTGAGTTTTGAAAGCTCCTTTCTTTCTCACATACAAACACACATCAGGTTGTCAAAACCAGGCACACAACACCACATACATTGCATAACACATATAGACCAATGTATGCTGAGGCATAACAAAAATCAACTCAACTGAACCTCAAAGTGCTACGGCTCAATGCCAGGAGTCTAAACAAAAAAATACACTCCCTCCAAGCCCTCCTCACCCAGGAGAATATACACATAGGTGCAGTTACAGACACAGTTTAAAGCCACAGACAGTACTCTGGCAGTGCAAGATTTCAGTGCCTTCCACACATTTAGACAGGGAGTAAAGTTGGGCATGGCTCAATATACATCAATAACAAGTATACCTCTAGGTTGGTTAAACAAGATGACATCCTGGAGTTTCTCCACATATAGGTCACCATAGATAAAATCCTGTACCATATCCTACTAAGCTATAGGTCACCTTCTGTGTGCCACAAAACTCACAGCACATACATAGACTAACTGAAAACATTCATCATCCACCTTAATGTCTTTCTCATGGGGAACTTTACCCCTCTACAGGGGCCAGTCGTGGAGTATAATGCCCCATATCTGGCATGTACCTCACTAGACATATGCAACAGTTGGAAAGGCCACAAACGTACCTCACAAAGAGGATCCTAGGCCTTAAACACATGTCCTACATGAACAGACTCAAAAAACTTCAACTGTTCTTGGTCTCATATCGTCTTCTAAGAGACGATCTTTAATTGACTTACAAAGCCATGTCTGACCAAGTTCTGTTAGGAATGCTAAGTCGAAAGAAATCCCAATCCCTGTGCACCACATGCTACAGAGACCTCAACCTCATTATCACAATCAACAGAACATGCTAGAGGGACAGGTTCATAACCCAGGGACTGCCCATGATCTGAAATAGACTTCCCATACATGTCAAGCAGAGCACCTCACTGGCCCTCTTCAAGAGAAACCTTGATGAGTGGATGGGAAATAGAAAGTTTACCCTGGGCATCACTCCAGTGGCTCTACTTGACAGAGGCACTGGAAACTAACATCAGGCAGCACGATGCCAGGGCACGTCTATGGGCTAGGCTTGTAAAGGCTCCAGGGCCATTAGCCTAGTACACACCTATGAACCTTTGAACATCAGTTGTTTGTCTGTGTCAGCCCTCCTGGAGAACATCTGCATCAGTGTGAGATTCAATGGCAGCTCCTAATTTGCAATCATCTGCAGATTTAGTCAGCCAGAGACCACTGACATTGGCCTTGACTTCTGAGAAGTAAATGCCAAAAAGGAGCAGTCCAAAGACTGATCCCTGAGGGAGTCCACTTCTGACTGGTCTCTTTGTAGAGCTGGACTCCCAATTCTAACTTCCTGGGTCCTGTCTGTGAGCCAGTTGGCTATAAATAACATACAAATAGAGAAGCAAAAAAATTTCCATGTAGATTATGATACAGTATGAATTTCTTAGTTTTACTAAGCAAAAGAGTTAATACCACATATAAACAGGAGTGTGAAAAACTAACACAAGAATGCATATTTCTCATCAACGACACCCACTGGGTGACACAGCATTTTGAATGCACTGAAGAATTAGTGTCATTTTTTGCTTGCAAGCTTCCTCATACTTGCTCTGACTTGTGATTGCCAGCTGCTGCTGCACATCCTTATTTTATTTGCCACACAACCTTAACTACTACTTCAGCAATCCAACTCCAGTGGAAGACAATATTTGGGAATGATAAATGCTTGTTTGTAATGCATGGCTTCAACTCCAGTGGTCCCTTTAACAAAGAGATCCAGCAAACATCTTACACTGTGGCTGAACTCTGATGTTGCCAGTGTCTGCATTATTCAGATAAATTGCCACTATCATTAGAGTGCAAAAAACAAAGCTCTTAGACTGAAACATAAAACTAAGTCCCATCAGAAGGTGCCGAACAATGCTTCTGCGTACACGTACACATATATGTATACATACATACACACTATCCTGGCTTGTTGTGACAATGAAAATAAATTACATTTCTGAATTTCATTTTTATAGCATACAGAACATTCAAGCCATTTTGGGGTTCTGAGTGACAAACAACCAACCATGAATATACGAAAATGAAAAGATAAAGTAAACAAGCTCTAGCCTACGGAGTACGCCTTCACCATATGAAAATGAAAAGCCACAATAAGGCAACTCCCTCCACGTGGTTGCTAGCTCCAAGATGGTCCATTTGGCGGGTATTATATATCCCCTTTCTTGCAGTTGCTCGTATGCAAGCACTACATATGTACCCCAGGTCCTTCTTTAAATAAAAACAATTTTTTTAATTCTGTTCAGTTAAAAACGACAAATTGCCTACTTCAAAGTACTGGTTCAAACACTAATAACACTTTCCTTGGAGCAAACTTCTTGTTATAGTAACTTAGCTCAATATGATAAGAAATTACTCCTTCATTGGAAGTCACTTCCAGCTACCTTTCTTCCTTGAATGCAAACCTCCATTCACTGACAACTATATGCTCCGCTTCCTCAGTAGGTACTTCCAAAGTTCTAAGTCAATAAATTGCCTGTATGCATATAAGCACTATGTGTGCTTTGAGGAATGCTCTGAAACCTATCAGCAGGATTATCTCTGAATTAGTCTTCTGAAAGATATTCAAACAAAACTGATGACTTATTACCAGTGTGAAGGCAACAACTATTACAGAGCACCTTTCAGCTGCTATAGCCTCCATAAAAGTTTACCTGACATAATGTGACAAGGGGTCTTCAGTGGCAGCTGCATTTTAGGTTTTTATACACACACACACAAATATATTCCTTGGTTTTTTTATGTCTTTTTTTTCCTTTTTTTGAGTGCTCATGGTACTAGAATTCAACAGTCAACAAAAAATATAAAGCATATTTTATACTGCAACAAAAGGGTCTATATTATAAGACCGACATTTGAAAACATCGAACAATATATGGTCGATGTCTTCAAACATCGACCTTATCAAAAGACAAAAAAAAAGTACCCTAATGGGTTTAAGAAGGGGAGCAAGCCCCTCTGCACCCCCACACTCCCTGCTACTTAAGCCCCTCTGCACCCCGCGCTACTTAAATATACCAACTCTGAGACCGCACTACATTGCAGTAAACGTAAATCTCTCCTTACGGAGATTTCCGTTTACATGCTCGAGATTCTGAGTGTTTGATATTCTCGTGTCGACAATGTCAGATTTGACATTGTCGGCTTTCGAGAATATAATATAGACCCTAACAAAAAACATTAATCACAAAAATTGTGACGTAAACATTGTGCAGCATTCCTGAATCTACACTGGTATACCAGTGATCAAAATACTGAAGACCAAGTCACCCCACCTCCAGATTTAAACATAGCACCCAATTACCAACTACCCATAAAAGAAATCAACTAAAAAATATTAAAATATCCACCTACACACTGGAGTGCTTGGAACCCTAACAAACTCACTCAATATGTTCCAGCTCTGAGGTTGCACAAGCATCTGAGCAATGGTTAAAAATAGAAAAGTGCTTAAAATGTCATGGCACACTTCACATAAGTCTGAACACTCTAAAAATTAAACCATCTCATACTTCTAAGACATGAATCCTTCAATAACACAGCAGTCATGTTACTGAACTTCCAGTAAGCAGTAATCTATACTTAACACTGGATACTTTCATCCTCTTCCATCTGATATGACTGTTGAGTCACTGAGCCACTTGCCAGATCCGATTTGACAAAACTAGTACTCCAGCCTTGAGCCCCATCAAATTCTTCCCTTCCCACAATGCTCCTGGTCATGAAGCTAACTCAGAGTTTGCTAACCTATAGCATAAAGAATCTTACTGCGTCTTTCTACATTAAATAGATGCTCCATAATAAGGATGTGGGAGGAGGGGGGAATTAAGAGTGCTGTATTGGATGGATAATGATAAAACAGTCAAGTGATACAGTTAAGTACATAACTGTTGTACTCTTCATTTTGTCCATCCAGTCAGACTGATAGGTCAGAATCCCCAGCTACTTAATTCCTCATGTGGTATCATGACAGGAGCCGTTTCAGAATAGTGGCTCCCAAGGAAGCTATAGATTTACAAATTACATCCCTTTTAGAATGTTTAGCAAATGTATGCAATTAAGTTCAGTTAGCAACTGCATAAATCTCATCCTCCAAAGAGTTCTTGAGGCTTTGGAGGATGAGCCTTTGGCTTTATTGGCCTGAAATTGTCCATAAATAGACTTGAAAGTAAAAGTAAAGTAAAAATCATGGACATTCAGAATTGCAATTTAGCTGAAACACCTGATAGCCTTAAAGAGTAATTTGCATATATCCCATGCTGCCTCTGATAAAAGAGGTTTAAGGAATCACACAGTGGAAAGTCTATTTTTTCTAGATTTTTCTTTTTGTGTTTTTTAACCAATTGGTTTTCCTGTGTGACCTTTTTACTCATTGTTTTAATTTGTTAGTAGGGATATTTTGTAGGCACCCTAATTTTTATGGATATCAGTTGGGTATGACAACCCTGTGTTTCTAAAAGTCAAACATTCCTCTTATGGTGTGCTGATGATGCCATAAGAAGGCAGAAACATGCATGTCCACAGTTAGAGGGTTTTGCTTTAATTTTCCACAAACAGAATTGAAACTAAACATAAATGAAAAAGCCATGGACATTCAGAATTGCCATTTAGCTGAAACACCTGATATCCTTAAAGGGTAATTTGCATATATCCATGTTGCCTCTGATAAAAGAGGTTTAATGTATCACACAGTGGAAAGTCTAGCTTTGTTAGATTTTTCTTTTTGTGTTTTTTTATACCCCAAAGTCTGCAAAAAGCAATGACAGGAGCGGTGCATTTGGTGAATACCCTTGGGGCAGTAGAAATGCCAAAGGGCAAAGCACAGAACTGAAAATGCAAGGAAAAAAACACAGAAATGTAAAAATTTCCTGAACAGAGGATGAACTGAGATGTGAAGATATGCATCTCTGAGATCTAGAGACACCAGAAAAGCCTGGGGAAGAAGAGGAAACAAGGTCTGAAGGGACAACATCCGAAAAGAAGGGATCTTGAAAAAGGTGTTGAGCAAAGAAAGATCAAGAATTGGCCTCGATGTACTCTCCATCTGAGGAGCCAAAAACATTGAGTAAAATCCCTTTCCCCACCTGAGTGGGCGGAATTAGCTAAATAGTGATCTGATCCAAAAGGGATTGCCAAACCCCTGGAAAATATTCTCAAGGAGGTTGAAGAATACCAGAAAAGTAAGGATGGGATTTCCAAAACATGAAATCTCTGACAGATAATCAGCAGGAGCCAAGAATCTGAGATGATCCGACGCCAAATTTGAAGAGACAAGGGGACCTGGCAGAGGGGAGGGGAAGGCCAAATGTTAAACAAAAACAGGCTTATCCTGAAAAGAAGGTTTCTGAGAAGGAGTCTGAGTAGACTTAGCAGGAGAAACACACCTAGAACCCTTCACAGTGGTACAATGCTTAGTGTTGAGGGTTGCGAGGCTGTCTACGAACAAGGGCAGACTTAGAAGAATAGTTCCTCTGAAACCTGAGAACAGGGGAGACAAAAATATGCTTAAGTTCCTGCAAGACCTTAAGATTATCCTGGCTGGACTTAAAGTCAGCAGCAGCAGCTGTCTCAAAAAGACTTTTTTATCTAAAGGAGTAGCCAAAAGATTGGCTTTAATATCATCAGGCACAGCCAAGAATAACACCTCATCACTGAACAAAAAGGGACAACCCTGGAAGAGGCATCAGCTGCATCACAGTTGCATTTTATTACTTGAGAAGTAAACCCCAGCAAAGAAGGGTTAGAAGTTTTTCAATCAGAATCAGGAAGGTCAGATACCACTTTAGAAACCTGAGAAAGGACAGCAAAAACATACCTGATCACGACCCCACAGATACCACTTTAGAAACCTGGGAAAGGAGAGCAAAAACATACCTGATCATATGAGCCTGGTTGTTAATGGCCCTAAAAGACAAGGTGGGAGCACTATACACTTTCTTGTCCAACTGTAAAATAGCTCGACTATGCTTATCAGAAGGAAACTGCTTAGTGAACGGCAACAACTTAAAGGGTTTATCGGAAGAAATTGACACCACTACAAGATCAGCAGAAGAGCACTTATATAGAAATTTACAGTCCTCAGGCCACATTGTAGAACCTATTGGGTTTCTTTGGCACTGGAGGCTGAGAGTCAGGAGCTACAGAGGATGCAGAAAAAGTACCCAAAAGAGCAGTCAGAACAGCAGGGACAGCTGATGGTTTGGAAGACTTCATTTGCAGGAGCTCACAGTACCACTTTTGAATGTTAGAAACCTGGAACAGTCCCACTTAAATTCCATCATGCAGGTAATGGTGCTCCCAAAGGACAACTCTTCCAAGTGGGAGTCTGGACTCAAAAAAATTCTCTTCCTCCACACTGTAGTCCAGGGAGAAGGAATTTGTGAAGAATAAGCCAGGGATTCTTCTGGAAAATCCAAAACCTCATCTGAGAATCCAATTCCCTAGTCTTCCTAACACAAGTTGAAGACCAGGGGGAACCAGGGACAGGCACCCCATGTGGAGGCTTCAAGGCCATTACAGCACCTGGAGACGTCACTCAGATATAACGAGTTAACCAATGTTTTGGATGTCCTCCTCAAAACCATTTCAACCATGCCCATCTCTAATTCTTCATTCAGATGTAACCTTCAAAAGTGGTAAAGGACCCCAGAAAGGTAAGCATCCTATCCCCCCCAAAAAAACCATCAAAAGGGATTATGTTGTGACAGTGAGTTTATGTCAATGTGGAGCTTTTATCACCAGCCTCCTCTGAAAATGGGATAATATCCAACTTGAACTTTCCCAGTAAACAAATGCCAAGTAAAGTAATACAAATAAAAATATAGGACAACTTCTGGAATCAGCTTTTGAGTCCTAATTTGGGTTCTATCCATCATGAAGAACATAGGTTAAGTAATGAGCTCTGGTGATTTGGCTTGGAAAGTAAGGACTGAGTATCCATCAATGACTCTACTGTTAGGGAAGGAAACACGGTGAAGAGCCCATTACCCAATCATAGGTTCATAGGTAGGTACTAGGCTATCAGCCCAAGGGCCTAAGTAAGCCTAGCCAACAAGGTTCCCTGGCTTACGCCACCCAAGAAAGATATTTTCCTGTGCCACTGTCGAGCAGACACACAGAAGTGATCCCCGGGGTGTATTTCCTATTTCCCATCCACTCATCAAGATTTTTCTTGAAGAGTGCTAATGAAGAACTTTGCTTGACATAAATGGGTAGCCTGTTCCAGAGTATAGGAAGTCTCTGGGACAGGAATCTATCCCTCCAGCAAGTCCTGTTTATTGTGGTGACAAGGTTTAGGTCCCTAGAGCATGTAGCTCGGAGGGATTGGAATTTCTTTAGGTATAGCATGTTCAACAGCTCTAGGTTTGATATAGCTTTATATGTTAGGCAGAGATCACCTCGGAGTAGGTGATATGCTAAGGAGTAAAGCTGGAGCTTTTTTTGAGGCGGTCAGTGTAGGGCATTTGTTTGAGGCCAGTAATCCTCTTTGTGAGGTACTTCTGTGGCCTTTCCAGCTGCTGCAGATCTCTTGTGAGGTACATTCAAAAGGGGCGTTGTACTCTATAATGGGTCTAATGAGTGTCGAGTAGAGGAGAGCAATGACCTCATTTTTCCTGGATAAGAACCCTTTTATGATGAGGTATGCCACATAGAAGGACTTCCTGACTACTCTGGCGATGTGAATATCAAAGGAGAGACTACTGTCCACCTGGGTCCCAAGGTCTCTTATCACACATTCGGTGTTAAGTAGATTGCTGCCTATGTGGCAGTTCATGGCTACAGAGTTTTTACCATAGAGGATGACACTGCACTTTTTGGCACTGAGCTGCAGGCCATGGCACTGACACCAAGCATCTGTCTCAGCGAGGCTCTTCTGTAGGATGTCCACATCATTTTGGAACTTGACTATGGCTCTTAGTTTGCAGTCTACGAACTTCGTCAGCCAGAGGCCTTCTGTGTTAGCCTGTTCTTCAGAGAAGTAGATACCAAACAGGAGAGGTCCCAGGATGGAACCCTGTGACACTCCACTTGTCACTGCTTTGAGGTCAGATTTGGAGTCTGCAACTTTTACAGTGTGGTTTCTGTCAGTGAGCCAGTTGGCAACCCATCTTGTGACGTAGGGATTTATACCTAGTTTAGTGAGTTTAGCTATAATTCCAGAATGGGGGATGGTGTCGAAAGCCTTGGCGAGGTCAAGATAGACTGTGTGAACCACCTTACCCTCATCTACGGCTTTGATGAATGCCTCAAAGAAGTTGATCAGGTTCACCCCAACTGAGTGGGATCCAGAGTTTGGAGGCTACTAATGTCTTTGTTTATGAGTTCCATGATGATACGTTCCATGGCCTTGCAGACCAGGCTCGTCAGGCTAATAGGTCGATAGTTTCTGGGATCAGTGGTGGCTCCCCCTTTGTGGAGTGGGATAACTATTGCTGTGCGCCATTCAGTGGGCACAAAGACTGATGTGAGTCTATTATTGAACATGGTGCTTAAGTGGGGAGCCAGTTCGTTCTGAAGTTCGTGTAAAACGCAGCCTGGGATGTTGTCCAGTCCCATGGATGCTGTGTTTTTGGCTTTAGAGAGTGCAGCTTTTACCTGAGTAGTTGTGATTACAGGGACTCTGCATTCTTCCTGTATAGATATGGGCCCTTTAGGGGGTGGGGGGGTAAAGTTAGCACTGAACCTATCTTCCAGGATGTTGGCAATATCAGTTGGTTCTGTACTTTTCGTGCCTTTGTGCTGTAACTCAGAGCAGATCTGGGTGTTGCCATGGAGATTCTTGACATAGCTATAGAATGCTCTGTGGTTGTCCTTAGAATTAGTGGCGATTTTGTTTTCAATTAGTGGCAATTTTGTTTTCGTAGCTAGCTTTGGAGGCTCTTATAAGAGATCTCAGCTTCTTACTGAGGCTGACCAGGGAGCTCCTCCATTCATGGGATTTTACTCTCTTTTGCAACAGTTTCTTCCTTCTGTTGTACAGTTTGTTTATGGCAGGGGACCACCAGATTGGCTTCCTTTTTTTGGAGGATAGCGTCTTGGTTCTGTTTGGGATAGCACGATCCATGCACTCGTGTAAGTGCTTATAGAGTGTATTTGTGTAGGATTCAGCAGTTGTAACTGTATTGTCCATCTGCATGGGTGTCATGAAGTTCACCACTTCTGTCTTAAGAAGCATGAAGTTGGCTTTGGAGAATTTCTTTACCATGGTTTCCTTAATGGGGGCTGGGGGCAGGATGTGGATATCAAGGGTGAGTAGCATATGGTCGGATCGGACCAACGAGGAGTTGACTTTAGGTGTGAAACACCGGTCACCCATGTTGGTAATGACTAGGTCTAGGATACTGTTGCCCCTGGTGGGGGTGTGGATAAGTTGATCCAGGGCACTGGAGTTTATGAATTCCAGAAAGCGTTGAGCTAAGGAGTTGGTACACGAGTAGTTTTCCCAGTTAATGAATGGGTAGTTGAAGTCGCCCATTATTAGGGTGTTTGGTTGAACCCTAATATTTTCCAGTACATCAAGAAAAGAGGAGTGGGAATCCTGGGGCATGGTGGGGGGATCTGTAGCAAGCTACAATTTGGATTGCAGTTTTGCCCAGAGTTAGTTGCACTTGGATAACCTTGGATGCATTATGCTGAGCAACTAGCATGGAGGTGTGGATATCCTTAATGAATATGGACACACCTCCACCTTTGGTGTTTCAGTCTAGGTTACATGGCCGAAAAGTGTGATATGAGTTATAGCCTGGTTGTGCAAGGGTGCTCTCTGGAGCCTTGAACCAGGTCTCAGTCACTGCACAGATATCGATGTTCTCCATTTTAAGGAGTGCCTCAAGTGAGTGCATTTTGAGATTTAGACTTCCAGCATTGAGTAGCATTACCCTCAGTTTTTGCTTGCCTGTTCCTGTTACGGTGGTGAATTTGTTATTCATGGATCCTGAAATCATCTAAATATGTGCTGCAATTACAGCGTGTATAAAGCTTGATTGATGTAGGTCACTACTGCATGTACTGCCTCCACTTGAAGGAGAAAATGAAACCTAGGAAAATCCCATATGGACAAGGGCCCAACATCACGATAAATCACAGGAAAAAGCACCATTGCACAGTACCTAGCTAATAGTACTCACGGTCACATGTTCATGTACATCCTTCAGAAAATAGTTCCCTGCTGAACTGAATGGCTGAGCAGAACTCGCAGTAACACATATTCACTGCAAAGGGAGTCTGCTGAGGTACTAATTTTGTGAAAGCCGTGCTGCTCTGATGTAGTGAGCAGATGTCTTTCCTAACCTGCTCTTTCCTGAGAAAAAGTATTTGACCATGCCTCCTTACTTATGTCCTCTACTATGCAGTCCCCAACAGTCATCTGATGCTACTTCAACTCGGGTCAACTGAGTCACAGTCAGTACAGTGGCCCTCTGCAGAACTGGTGCAATGCTGTCGCAGCCAACTATTCTTCCATTATATGCTTCATCTTGTATATTATTCCATTTTATATTAGGTACTGTCACTTCCTCACTTTTCTAGATAGATGCCACAAACACAGAAGGGATGTGTTTCTAACTTAATAGTCACAGATCAGAAAACAGGCCTGCACATACATTAGGGTGGGGGGTGTTCAGTAATGCAGCTATATAATTATTATTTTCACAGATAGGATACAAGTACACAAATTATCTCCATGCTTAAAGCATATTATTGACACACAAAACACATTCTGTAAGCTGTAAACTGAATAAGCATGTCTGACATTTTCTGTATGTTTTCTGTATGTGTTTATCTGCTTCATAAAAGACTTGAGATAATGGATGGTACAGTAATTCTCTTGGTGTGTAGCAGTTTTAATTAGCAGACAGGTATGCAAGTAGCATGGGCTTTGCATGGCAAACTGAGACTAAGGACTATGAGGCATAAAAATGTGTGATTTCCTAATGTTGGAAGGAAAGGAAGATGGATGTACAAATCATGGAGTTAAACTGGAGCTTCTATAATGACTGCAACACTGTATGTACTTGAGTTTAGGGTGATTTCTGCATCTACAGCCCTCCACCCACTCCCTTCTTTGGTGCTGCTTCCTACAGTGGACATCCTCTGGTGTGGTAGGTGTGCTTTCAGCTGCGTCTGAACACATGCACATCAATTCACCATATGCCATACAACCTTTTAAGTACCATGTTATACATTTCTTTACTTACCCCTCCTATTTTCTTCTGTTTTCATCCTCTGCAGTTCAATGACTTAACTTTTAATTAACTGCCCCACTTGTTAACAGCAACTCAGGGAGTGAGTTGCAAACCTATGTGACACTCGGCGGTCTACAGGGTAGCTGCAAGTCACTAGAGCTACTGGAAATTCCCAGAATAAGAGATATACTAGGATAAAGGGGCAATAATAGATCACAGTAAGGAAATTAAAGGAATGGCGCTATCATTTTATGGCTAGGTTGAGTCCAGCAAAAGAAATTAGAAACAAATGTGGTTAGCATATCCACAGAGCAAGTCATACATATATTCTTACCTGTTCCGCTCCTACCATGCTGATTGGCTTGCACTTGAATAAATGGCTGATAAACTTTGGGATGAAGGAGCTGTAAGATGGGAAACAAACACAGATGAAATATTACAAAGACCACAAAAACACAGTGATGAACAAAGAGACCTCACTGCAAACATTCTGATGAAGGGATACTCCAAAGCATGTTACTTACCAGACTATCATTTCTTTCTTCAAAATAAATAAATAAATATATATGCTTATGCCAAAACCTGAAGTATCACATAGCATACATGTCAAAAGTATCATGGAAAAAAAAATCCAAAGACCTAATAAACATGAAAAAAAAACGTATATGTTTTAATCACTTTTTGTTGTTGTGTCTTTCGGTTTTTCCCAGTTAGGGGTCGCCACAGCGGAACTCCGGTCCGCTAATGATTGACAGCAGATTTTTACGTGCCGAGTTGCCAGCTCTGACGCACAACCTTCAACAAAGGTACGCCCATTCACGCATATCTCCACACAGAAGATGCTCTAGCTGAGAATCGAACGGGACAACGTCTTACTGTGAGGCGACTACTCTTCCCTTATCAGGCAAATAAGAACTGTTTGCTGCCGATCACTCAATGATTCTTCTTCAAGCCAATACTTATTAAGAACAGACTGACAAAGACTGCTGCCTTGCTTGCCTTTCTCTGACCAGAGTATGAATTATTTTAAGGGAATATGCATGTATTTTGCAAGATATTTTGAGCACATGTACAATTATGCTGCTCTGTTGTAAGTACTGTATTACAGAGAAGACATATTACAGCTGGTCAATGACCATTACCTATGACCAATCAGGTGTGGTCATTCATTTGTATCCATAGACAACCTCAGCATGTACCCACACATTATAGCCACTTTACCAGCTCTATGAATATATACAACTATCCTTGACTGGATATTGATCAATGTGCCCACTAATATTAGCTCCCATGGATCACTACCAGATTCGTCCTACCTACAGAAAACAATGATTCCTCAACCCTCATAACCAGGACCTCTACAGACATACCTGGAATCTATCTAATCATGACCCAGTCTTATTCAATACCAACTTAAAATTACACAACTGAAATATCCTTAGACAACTCCCCCTGGATGTGAGAATTAAACACTTCAATAATATCATAATTAATACTCTCAATAAAATGTCCCTTCAGTTAAAAAAATAAGAGTCCAAAACAACCCTGCTTCTTGGCTAATCCTAATCCAAATAACTAGGCAAACAATGTAAAATAGAGACAAAGTAGAAAAAACTTTGAACTCTATAAGCTATGTAGCCAAACCAAGTACCTTATCAAACTAGAGAAAAACAATGCTACTCTGACCTGCAAAACAAAAACAACAACTCAAACTCTTCTGGTCCAACATAAGTTAATATCCATCCAGCCATCCTCAACCCCTTTTCCCATTTTGCACATGGAGGTCGGTTTGTCACTTCCGCAGTGACAATCATCTCAAGCCAAGGGTTACATTGCTGGGTGGCTAGCCCTGCCACTGTAGTTCATTTGCATCACTCACTCGCGCACACACACTCACCTATGGCCAATTTAGAGAGTGTCCAATCCACCTACTGCACGTCTTATACCCAGGCAAAAATAAACAGCCCAATCCAAACCCTTAGTGCTCCCCACTCGATATGGCCTCTGTTTTCAATACCCACTTCATTACAAGCATTTCCAAATCAATCCATAAGTATCCAACAAATTATAACTCCAGCAGCCTAACAAATACCAACATCCCAACTCTCTCCTTTCAATGAATTTCAACAAATACTATCAAAATTGTCTAATGAAATTAAAACTAACCAAGCTAGCACCAGACCCCATTCCTCCAGACTTTTAAAAAAGACTGCTGTTAGCTTAACAGCCTTACCAGTCTCCACTCAAATTAATAGACCCATTCAAGAGTCCTATGCACCTCTACTCTGGAAATAAATATTTTATCCTTCCTCTACAGAAAGGCAATACCTCCACTGGCTTAACTAATTTCAGACCTATCGCTATACTCTCCCCTCTCTCTAAAATCTTGGAAAATGTATGCTCAAACTACTCCATTGCCTACTTCACAAGAACCTCATTACACTGACCCAACATAGTTTACACCCAGGTCACAGTACCATCACTGCCCTTCTGACATTCATAAATATGATTAAACAAGGAAGGGAGAAAGACTAACTTGTATCTTCGCTCTGCTTTAACTTGTCAAAAGCCTTCAACACTGTTTTGCATCACAAACTTCAACAACCATCTCTAGCAGGCCTATCTGAACCCTTACTCAGATGGTTTACTAGCTGTCAGAAAGATATCAATCTGTTAAATGGCAAGATTATTTTTCTCTCTTTCTGCCCACTTCAAATGGGGTTCCACAAGGCTCCATAACTGGACCCTCCTATTTCATATTTTTACCAACAATCTTCACACACTGAAAATGGCTCTCAGCTCAGTCAGACTTCCCCAGTAATCAAAGGACAAATAAATGAATAAATGTTGCAATCAACACGGCCAGCCTTAGGCGAAATGGAGTCCTACACAAAGGACTTCATGGGTCACCTTGTTACCTACTTGTCTCCACTGCACTTCACCTATGCCCTTCCCCTGTTTCCCCTCATTCTGATCAAACACCATTCAGATAGGTTACTTCTTTTTTTGCTTTTTCACATGGTGTCTTACTTTTTAGCCCCCCCTCCCCATGCTTTTAATACATACCCTAAGTGACCAAGACTCCATGGAAATAAGTTTGGATGAAACAACTCAGTTAAGCTTGGGTTCTGGAGACTGCTACGTACCCAGAAGTCATAGGTTTCTAAACGCTTCAAAGAAAAAACTGTGCCTAAATCTTAAAGGTCAATGCCAACAAAACAGAAACGTTAAATGCAAGGATATATAAATCCTATATAGCAATACTGTCAGCCTTCCTGCCCTTCTAAAGAGAGATAGGTACATTCTATGTATCCTTCTGCTGTTAGATTGGGATAAAACTAAAAGTATAAATGGCCAGAAGCATATATTATACAGCTGAAAGTCTGTGAAAAGAGCTCAAAGCACATGGATAAAATCCACACAAAGACAGGGAGAGTACATGCAGACTACACACACAGGGCACCATAATCAAAAATTCAACCACTGTTAAATTGGCAATGCTACTCGATGCAACACTCTACCAACAATCAGCTGTTATCACATGTATCCTGCCCAGACTGCTACAAAAAGCCACTTATCGAGTAAAATGCCAATGTTTGAATGATGGAAAGTGAAAAAAGCATGATCACCCTTGTTGCTTTTAGATGTACTGAAACCCCATCTCCCACAGAGATTCAGCCATTTTCATCACTCATCAATTACAGGCACTTTACTGAATGTGCACACCTCAGACATCTGATAATCTCAAAACAACCACCACGTAGCATCACACAAATGCGCACTACCTCTGTAAAGCTATAATAATGACTGTCTAACTTGAAAGAATGACAACAGTGTCTATCCAGATTCCTGGATTTTGTAAATACAAACTCCCTGGACCAGACTGCCAGTACACCAACCAAGGATACAGACATACTGGATCTGGTCCTCACTAATATGGGAGAGTGCTGCACACCCTGTAGTGTAATGTCTTCCCTGGTAAGGTAAGACCACAAAATGTTCTCAATTGAAGTAAAAATAAAACCTGGAACCCTTGCTATCCCTTGGAATATTCAGAAACTACTCTAAGGCCAACTTCCTACTATTAAGTGACAACCTGGCAAAATGGCAACCCCCTATAAACCTTGAGACCCCTGCCTACATGGAACTGCTCACAGAAACCCTTCACAAGCAGAGGCAGCTGTCCCCATCAGGAAGAAGTATAGAACTAACTCAAAAAACATGCCACCCTGTGGAATCGCATCGTCAGTAGGCTGTATAAGAGAAAGATGAAATCATGGCAAAAATGAGGAGATGTATCACCCAGTAGGATGAAAGCACTCTCATCAAACTAAAACAACTCAGAGGACAAAAAAGTCTGCCAAAGCCAATTTTTGTTGTTGTTGTTGTTGTTAAATAAGAAACATCTTTATTAAATTATCACTTATAACATAGGCAATCGTACATTTATAGAAGTGAAAACAAACCATATTGCCAGAATTTTAGTAGCAAACATTATGCATCAATTGTAATCTACCTAGTCACTGTCAATCAAGCATTACATAGCTAATGCAAATTCTACCTTCTTTTAAACCTCATTCCTCATATGCCTGTACTGTTCTCACAATTTCCTTTTTTTCTATGTAGTTTGCTCCTACCCTTTTCTAAAGTTCCCATTTCCAGTTGTTTTATCTCTGTTACTATATTCACTACTTCTAGTACAGGTGGTTTAGACTGGTTTCCATTTCCTAGCAACTGCTTTTTTGTCAGCCACCACAACTAGACTCAGCAAGGCCTTACCGTGTCTAGGCAATTCTGATTCTGTATCACAGCTCAGAAAAATAATTTCCTTAGTCATACCAATTTGCTCACCTAGTATTTCTGATGGAGTAGTCTGCAGGGAATTTTTAAAGTCTGCCAACTCAGTACACCCCCAGAAAATATGTTCCTAAATACCTTTCTTCTACATTACACCTCCAACATTTGTTATCTATCTACTTGAGGAAAAATTCTTTGGAGTCTACATGGGGTATAAAAATACCTATGTAAACACTTCCAAGCAAAGATCCTAAATCTTCTAGACTTTGTTGCATATTTGGAAGACATACATATATCCCCCATTGCTTCTTTGTGAATTAGTTATCTAATCTTGCTTCTGCATTCTTTCTAACCTCCTTTGATTGATTCTTATAGTTATCATGCAATATTTTATATGATGTACTAATTATTCTTTTTTTTTAACAGCAGCTTCTGGTCTAGATTCTACTAAAAACTCTACCAGTGTTGGTCTTTCACTTAGGATGCCCCTATTTCATTCTCTTTGCCTATATATTCTGGTATCAATCCTTGATAGGGAAGACAATCTCTAACCTGCAGTCCAAATAAATTATTGGCCTCTTCCCATTCTATTATCTTTCCATCTCTAATTATCTGCTCCCAATACCTTGGTTCTTTTTTCCCCAATAAATTACAGCCCCTTCTTGGCTATTTTCTGTATCCCTAATTGCAGTCATCTCTATCAGCAGAATCTCCTTTCTCCATTCCCATGTTGGCTTAGTTCTTAGAATACACTCTGCTACTTTATGAATTAGTTACCTAATCTTGCTTCTGCATTCTTTCTAACATCCTGGTTATTGTTATTATCCTGAAGGATCTGCATCCAAAATTCTAGTCTCTCCTTGTTTCTTGAGCTTTTCCCTGTTTTGCCATCATCCCTTTCCACTTTGAATTATAGGTTTCTGCTTGTGCTATGTGTAGTAGCCTTAACTGTGTAGCTCTGAAATATCCCTTCAAATCGGGTAGTCCCAGACTGCCTGCCTTGTTCTTTTGGAAGAATCAGCTTATCACACTTGACTCTTGCCATCCTCCCCACCCAGATAAAATCCTTCAGTTCTTTATTAATTGTTATCCACAACTTCTTTTCTGGTTGATAAAATATGCCTGAACTGTGTATAAAACTAAAGGGACTACACATTTCATCTGCTTGTATCTTGCTATCCATATCCATAAAACAGAGCTTCCCATTTCTCAGTTTTTGTATTATCTTTTGTTTAGTCTCTTCCCACATATCCTTAGCTGCTACACCCAAATCTTTTTTTAAGCCATACTCCAAATTATTATGTCCCCAAAAGTATAGATATTGTTGAACCAGTTCATATGTGGGTACGTAATTTACACTTGGTGCCTTTGTTTTAGCTTCATTCATTTTGTATCCAGAAAATATCTGAAACTGTCTCAAAATGTTCCACAACACTGAAATGTCCTTTTCTGATTTATCAGGTATAAAATATCAACTGCAAATTGGGCCAGCTTTTTTGACTACCACACCTGCCAAAGCCAAATTTGAGGTAAATTTGGCTTCCAAGAACAAGGACAACCAAGAGTCATTCTTTAGCTATGTCCGCAACCTCAAAGGCAATACACAATTATGTGCAGAGCTTACTGTTAATGAAACCACCTATACTAAGCAAGAAGACATAGCAAACCTACTGGCCTACAAATTCATCTCCAACTTTACCCCTCTCTCCCCCTCAAGTGTCCCTCAGGAAACACCATCAAATATAACTCCCCATACTGTAACTATGGAACAGGTTCTTAATACTCTACGGCCAAACACAGTGAATCAATGGACCCAGACAATATCCCAGAATGCCTTCTAAATAGCATGAACCATGACCTATCATGTCCTCTGGAACTGCTGTTTAACTATAGCCTCCAAAGAACAGCAACAGTAACTCCTGTGTACAAATGTAGGCCATCTACAGACCCACAAGTCTCATTAGTCTCATATGCTAAGCCATGGAAATAATCGGTAATGATATAGGAAGCCTGCAGACACTGGAACCAACCCAATTTGATTTCATCATGGGCAGATCGTGCTTACTCAGCCTGCTGGACTACTTTGAGAAGGTCACCAAAGTAATGGATGAGGGCAAAATGGTTCACACTACCTACCCTGGCCTGGCCAAATCATTTGACACAATTCCCTACTCCGGCATTGTTGACTACCTCACTAGGTTAGGTATAAATCTTTACGTCACCTGGTGTATAGCCAGCTAGCTTGTCACAGACAGGTTCCAGAAAGTTAGAATTGAGAAGTCCACCACCAGAAAGAGCCCAGTCACAAGCACAGTCCCTCAGGGATTGGTCCTGGGACTGCTGTTTATCGGCGTTTACTTATCTTAAATCAAGGCCAATGTCAATGGCCTCTGGCTGACTAAATTTACAAATGACTGCAAATTAGAAGCAGTCACAGAATCCCCCATTGACATAAATGTTCTCCAGGAAGGGCTGATAAAAGACAAATAACTGGTGCAAGAGCCATGCAGTAAAACTAAATGCCAAGAAATGCATAATAGTATCCTTTGGGAAGTCATCCAGCCCTGTTAACTATCATATTGACAACACACCCCTAAGAGGTGACCCAGTAGTCAGGGACTTGAGGACACACACACAGACAATACCATCATATGTCTACAGCAATGAGAAAATTATACTATGCTGTGCAACTTATAAACAAAGGTATGGCATCTAGGTCCAAGGGAGTCAGTGCTCCAATGTATTCAGCATTCATAAGACCTATCATTGAGTACAATGCCTCCTTTGGTATGTACCTAACCAGGCACATCCAACAATAGGAACATCCACACAGGTTCCTCACTAAAAGAATTCATGGCATAAGTAACATACCCTGTGCAGGGTCCACAATGCTCTATCCCTGTATTTTGTCTACAACAGGCTGTTGAGGGGAGAGTTATGCCTGGCATATAAGGCATTGTCAGACCCTGCCTTGATGGACCTCCTGCATATCTGCAAAACAAACAGCACCAGAATTACCCATTCTAAAGACTTAAACCTTGCCTGTGTATAAATAGGACCTGCTGCAGAGACAGGCATGTATCCCACAGACTATCCCCTCTCTGGAACAGGCTCCCCATGCATGTGAAACAGAGTTCCTCCCTAACTCAAGTCAAGTGTAATTTGGACAACTGGGTGGGAATCACTAAATTCATCACTGGTTTGGCACCTATGTCTTCAATGGACACAGAGAGTCTGTATGTAAATGGCTCCTCTCCCAAGGCACTGCTTGTAAATGTTTCATCTCCCAAGTCCCTGCTTATATTTATCAAGGGTACAAGAACTTGTGAAAGATTTGGGATGCATGGCTTGCAGTACAAGGACAAAATGACTGACGTCAACAATTGGCTAAGCTTCTGGTGTCATTCTAAGGGGATCCAGTATCTGTCTGCTTGGGATGACATGGTCGATAGACCACAATGCTTTGCCACAGATGGCCTGCACCTGTCGCACCTGGGATTCCAGATACTAGCTAAGGCTCCTGCTGCCCCTAAAGTGCCTTTTTTAGGCAAGGTTCAAATGACAAATTCACCACCGTAGCAGGAACAGGCAAGCAAAAACTGAGGGTAATGCTACTCAATGCTAGAAGTCTAAATCTCAAAATGCAGTCACTCGAGGCACTCCTTAAAATGGAGAACATCGATATCTGTGCAGTGACTGAGACCTGGTTCAAGGCTTCAGAGAGCACCCCTGCACTACCAGGCTATAACTCATACCACACTTTTCGGCCATGTAACCTGGACCAAAACAGCAAAGGTGGAGGTGTGTCCATATTCATTAAAGATATCCACACCTCCAGGCTAGTTGCTCAGCATAATGCATCCAAGGTTATCCAAGTGCAACTAACTCTGGGCAAAACTGTAATCCAAATTGTATCTTGCTACAGATCCCCAATCATGCCCCATGATTCCCACTCCTCTTTTCTTGATGTACTGGAAAATATTAGGGTTCAACCAAACACCCCAATAATGGGTGACTTCAACTGCCCACCCATTAAATGGGAAAACTACTCATGCACCACTGCGCTCAACGCTTTCTGGAATTCATAAACTCCAGTGCCCTGGATCAACTTATCCACACCCCCACCAGGGGCAACAATATCCTAGACCTAGTCATTACCAACATGAGTGACCAGTGTTCCACACCTGAAGTCAACTCCTCGTTGGTCTGATCCGACCATAAGCTAATCACCCTTGATATCTACATCCCGCCCCCACTCCCCATTAAGGAAACCATGGTAAAACATTTCTCCAAAGCCAACTTCATGCTTCTTAAGACAGAAATGGTGAAAGTACAGTTTTGTACCTACCATAAATGTAGATGTCCGATAGACATGCAACTGCAGTCATAACATGTGGGTTGTCCTGCCTCAGGCAGCCCTCAGTCGGCCGGATTCCAAAGTCTGGGTCCGACGTCGGCTGATGTCGCATTTCTCTCCGACGTCAGAGCGGCTGGAGTACATAAGCATCAGCCGACGCTATTTTCTTCAGTGTTTCTTGCCCCAGATGCCAGGAGCCCTCCAAGGAAGGCTGTAATCAAATTGGAAGACAAAAACAGGATTCCAGACAAATAAAAGAGCAATAAAACAAATACACCATAACAGATATCCCCAGCTAAGAGTAACAGGGATAGGAGTGGACCCTAGGCATAGAGGGGTATGGAGGGAGGGAAAATCCGACTGCAGTTGCATGTCTATCGGACATCTACATTTATGGTAGGTACAAAACTGTACTATGTCCTTCAAGAATGCAACTGCAGTCATAACATGTGGGTAAATACCATAGCTTAGCTGGGGGAGGAGGAATGCTCTAGGAAAAAGATGGTGTGGCAATCAGACCCTGCAGGACTGCCGAAGCAAAGCCTGCTCTGGATCTGGAGAATAGAGGGAGATTGTAGTGTTTGGAGAATGTATGCACGGAGCTCCATGTAGCAGCATCTAGAATGTCCTTAGTAGGCACCCCTCTTAAGAATGCTGTAGAGGTGGCTGTAGCTCTGGTGGTATGTGGTCTGACACTGGCTGGAACAGTCTTTCCATGAAAGGAATAACAGAATCTGATGCAATGTCCAATTCATTTTGAAATAGTCTGTTTTGAAATTGCTTTTCCTTGGACTGCAGGGGCGTAAGCTACAAAAAGTTGTTCAGACTTCCTACTGGCCTTGGTTCTGTCCTGGTAGTATCGAAGTTGTCTGTGAATGTCCAAGGTATGCAACAGTCTTTCCCCCTTATTCTCAGGATTGGGAAAGAAAGCAGCCAGATGAATGGCTTGATTTAAAGAAACCCTAGATACCACCTTTGGCATAAAGGTAGGGTTGGTCCTTAATGAAACCCTGTCTCTGTGAAAAATTATGAACGGTGGTATTGCCATTAGGGCCTGGAGTTCAGAAACCCTTCTTGCTGAGGTAATTGCCAAGAGGAAAGCTGTCTTCCATGAGAGAAATTGCAAGTCAACTGAAGCTGCTGGCTCAAATGGAGGTAGAGTCAGTTTTTCTAGGACAAAATTGAGGTCCCAGGCTGGCACTGGGGCCTTTCTTGGTGGCTTAATGTTCTTGATTCCCCTGAGGATTTGCCTTAGTAAAGGGTGTGAAAAAACAGGAGGATCAGTGTTGTATCTAGCTGAAATAGCTGATGCATGTATCTTTATGGAAGAATATGAGAGGCCGTTCTTTAACATATCTGCCAAATATTCCAAGATGAGTGGGATGTTCAACAATGATGCATCATGTCCCTTGCTGGTATTCCAATTGCTGAATATTTTCCACTTTGCTAAGTAAACCTTTCTGGTGGATGGTCTTCGAGCCTCTGTTAGTATCCACTGAACTTCCTTGGAGAGAGATAGGTTGAAGTTATTTATGGGATCTCCCAGGCTGTTAGCTGCAGTGTCTGAAGGTTTGGATGCACTGTTTCGAAATTGTGTTGAGTCAAAAGTAGAGGCCATTGGGAAAGGGCCCACCTCCTGGTGTGACATATGCTCCGTAGTAGTGGGTACCAGTGTTGTCTTGGCCAGTCCGGAGCTATTATGATTCCCTTGGGTCTCTCTGCTTTGATCTTTAGTAATAATGAGGTCATCAGTGGCAGAGGTGGGAATGCATAGGTTGTTAGGAAGTTCCAGTTGAATGAGAGAGCATCTATTTTCCAAGCTTTTGGATGGTATGTCCTTGTGCAGAATTTTGGTAGAAGATGGTTGAGGTGAGAGGCAAATAGATCCACTTCTGGCCTGCCACATGTCGAAGTGAGTTGTGTGAAGACCTTCGGATGTAACCTCCACTCGTGTGGATCTGTGAAATTCCTGCTTAGACTGTCCGCCAACACATTGTCTTTGCCTGGAACAAACTGGGATTGTAACTGGATGTTTAGGCTCAGTGATTTCTCCCAAAGATGCATTGTCAGTCTGCAAAGGGGGTAAGAGTGGGTGCCCCCTTGCTTGTTTATGTACCACATCACAGTGGTGTTGTCTGTCCGTATCAGTAAATGGCCTT
Source organism: Protopterus annectens (assembly GCF_019279795.1). NCBI lineage: Eukaryota > Metazoa > Chordata > Ceratodontiformes > Protopteridae > Protopterus > Protopterus annectens. The sequence goes on from NC_056747.1 coordinate 626,878,024, forward strand.
GCTGAAGTTGGTGTTGAAAGGCCTTGATGGTATGCATTACTGCCAGCATTTCCTTTTGGTTTATATGCAGATGTGTTTCCTTTGGAGCCCATTGTCCTTGTATACACCTGCCTTCCATGTGCGCCCCCCCATCCAAGGTCTGAGGCGTCTATGGTCATGGTCTGTGTTATCTGTGGTTTTTTGAATGACATACCTGTGTTTGCCTGGCTCACCGAGGCCCACCATAGGAATTCCTTTTGTAGGCATGGAATGAGCGGTATGATTGTCTCCAACTTGTTGCTGTGTTGAGACCAAATGCTTTTTAGGTACCATTAAAGCTTTCTCATGTGTAGTCTTGCTAATGGAACCAGGAGAATGCAGGATGCCATGTAACCCAGGGCCTGTAGGAATCTCCTTGCAGTCATCTGGGAGAGTTTTGCTAAACCTTTGAAGTAATGAGTTAACTTTTCTTGCTTGTCTTCTGTCAGGTAAGCCATTTGAGAGGCTGTGTCTAGTTTGGCTCCTAAGAAGATTATTTGCTGGGATGGCTGTAGTCTTGACTTTTGGAAGTTGACTGTGTATCCCAGAGCTTGAAGTAATCGTATGACATAATCCAAGTTTTTTGTCAACATCAGTTTGTCGTCCGCTTGTATGAGGCAGTCGTCCAGGTACGGGTAAATTTGTATCCCCTGGAGCCTGCAATGAGCAATTACTGAAGCCAGGCATTTTGTGAATACTCTGAGCGCAGTAGATAAGCCAAATGGCAATGCTGAGAACTGATGATGCTCTGGCCCTGCAAGAAATCTGAGGTATCTTCTGCAGCTGTGTCTGATAGGGACATGCAGGTATGCCTCCTTGAGGTCCAGAGTAATCATCCAAGACCCCTTGCCCAGCATGGGAAGGAGTTGCTGTAGAGTCAGCATTTTGAATTTTGGTACTATGAGAAAGGTGTTTAATGCGGACAAGTCCAGTATTGGTCTCCATTGAGATTCTTTTCTTGGAACAAGGAACAGTCTTGAGTAAAACCCCTGGTCTTGTTCTTGTTGTGGAACTCTTTCTATTGCTTTCAGCAGAGTGATTTGCTTGATAGCCTCTGCCCTCTGGTTTGGTGGTAGGTTTGGCATGCCTTGTTTTCTTGGCAAGGTATGAAAATGGAACCTGTACCCTCGGTCTATAATGTCCAAAATCCATTTGTCCTTTGTCAGTCTGTGCCAATTTTCTGCAAACAGAGATAATTTCCCGCCCAAGGGAGCTTCTATTTGTTCCCTGGTAGGCGGTAGTAGAGGAAAGTCATTGAGATTGTGGCTGTGGGGCAGGTGAAACCCCTGCGTCACTTCTTTGGTTTCCTGGCTGCCATTGTCGTCCCCTGTAAGGGCCTCTGTATTGGCCTCTTCCTCGGCCACGTCTGTTCTTACCCCTTTGAAACTTTTCTGGATTAGGAAAGGACCAGTTTTTAGAAGGCCAATTCCTACTGAATCTGGGGGGTTGAACCTGGAGGAAATCTTTCACCGTCTGAACTGATTTAGCTTTTTCTTCAATGGTCTTTAACACATCCTTAGCATTAGCACCAAAAAGCTTGTTCTTTTCCAAAGGTGCATCCAGAAGTTTTGCCTTTACATGATCTGGTAGAGGTTGATCTTTTAACCACGCATGTCTATGAATGACTGCCCCTGTCATAGCTGCCCTACATGAAGCTTCCAGTGCATCATATCCACACTGCAGGAAGTGATTGCTTACTTGCTGAGTGTTATGTACAGCTTCCTGCAAAGTCTTCCTGTCTAAAGGATCAGGAGTGGCTAATGTTTTTTGTAAATCTTCTAACAGGAAATCCTGATATTGTAACATATGAAAAAGGCAATTCAAAGCTCTCATAGATAAGGTAGTGGATGTGTAAACCTTTTTGCCCCATCTCTCTAATGACCTAGCTTCCCTGTTGGAGGGCAATGGATTTTTAGAGGAGGAAGCTGAAACTCCTTTAGGCCCCTGTGAAATAGTTTCCAAATCAGCAGTATGGGCCCTGAATAAATGGGAATGAGTTTCTGGGACCCTGTAATACCTGTCTGGCTTGGCTGGAGCAGGAGGAAGAGAATCAGGGGTAGCACTAGAGTCAGAATATAAATCATCCAAAACATCAAGTACAGGAGGAATAGCTAAGGGCCTGTGCTGGGGCTTCTTAAGGAAGGTCCTAAGGTGTTTTCTGGAATCAGAATATTCCTGTCCTTGCCACTTGAAATGTTCCCTCATGGTATGCAGAACTTCCCCAAAAGAAATATCCTCAGGAGGGGAGGCCGAGGGGATGGAATCTTCTGCATCCGAGTCCTCATAGGTCTGGAAGAGCTCTCCCTGGCTATCAGAGTGGACAGAGCCCTCAGAATCTTCATCTGAAGGAATAGGGTCAAAGGGTTCAACCCGGGGCCTTTTATCAGAAGGAGGCTGGGATCCTCTCTCAGGATGGGCCTGTGAACCTCTAATCATAGAAATTAAGTCAGCAGCCATGGACATAATTTGTGTCTCTGGAGTAGGCTGAGGTAAGGTTTTAGTAGTAAGATGCTTTGTTTTGCTGGCTGCCTTAGCCCTAGTGTAGGCCTTAATAGACATGGCCATAGGAGGCCTGGCAGCTCCACGTGCAGGAGTGACCTTGTCTACAGCAATGGTCTCGGGCATTTCCTCGGTTTCGGTATCCGGAGGAAAATCGATAACTGGCGTCGGAGTGATTTCCGGAATCGGAGTCGTCGGTAATGCGGTGTCTTCGGTTCGGAGTGGTGGAGAGACCGTCTCAGAGGGAACCGGAGCACTCGCGCTAGGTTTTGGCGTGGAGTCGGTGGTAGACGCGGGCCGAGGATGTCGGTCCCGGACTTTTCACTTCTTGGGAGTTTGCGATGTCGGAAGATCCGACGGCATGGTGTAAGCAAATTTATTGCCGAAAAAATCTCCAGCGAACTCCGCCCGGCGCCTGAGAGTGCGCTTGTTGAAGCGAGCACAGGCTACACAGGCCGAGACGTCGTGGTCTGGGCCAAGGCAAGGAAGACAGTAAGAGTGGAAATCCTTATGAGGTATTTGTTTACCACAAGAAAGACAATTGTTAACTTTTTCAGTAATTTCTGACATCGGCTGAGGCAAGAAAAGGTCCCCAACGGGGTACTTAGCTTTTTTGATGACTTCGGTATCGAAGAATACAGGAGCTGACCGACCGGCACTTGCGAACTGCTTCTGCTTCGGGCACCGCGCGGCAAGAAAGACTGAAGAAAATGGCGTCGGCTGATGCTTATGTACTCCAGCCGCTCTGACGTCGGAGAGAAATGCGACATCAGCCGACGTCGGACCCAGACTTTGGAATCCGGCCGACCGAGGGCTGCCTGAGGCAGGACAACCCACATTATGACTGCAGTTGCATTCTTGAAGGACATCTTCATGACATCCATGCAGATGGACAAATACAGTTACAACTGCTGAATCCTACACAAATGCACTCTATAAGCACTTACACGAGTGCATGGATCGTGCTATCCCAAACACAACCAAGACGCAATCCTCCAAAAAAAGGAAGCCAATCTGGTGGTCCCCTGCCATAAACAAACTGTACAACAGAAGGAAGAAACTGTTGCAAAAGAGAGTAAAATCCCATGAATGGAGGAGCTCCCTGGTCAGCCTCAGTAAGAAGCTGAGATCCCTTATAAGATCCTCCAAAGCTAGCTATGAAAACAAAATTGCCACTAATTCTAAGGACAACCACAAAGCATTCTATATCTATGTCAAGAATCTCAATGGCAACATCCAGATCTGCTCTGAGTTACAGCACAACGGCACAAAAATTACAGAACCAACTGATATTGCCAACATCCTGGCAGATAGGTTCAGTGCTAATGTTACACCCCCCTCACCCCCTAAAGGGCCCATATCTATACAGGCAGAATGCAGAGTCCCTGTAATCACAACTATGCAGGTAAAATCTGCACTCTCTAAAGCCAAAAACACAGCATCCATGGGACAGGACAACATCACAGGCTGCATTTTACATGAATTTCAGAACGAACTGGCTCCACACTTAAGCACCATGTTCAATTAACAGCCTCGCATCAGGCTTTGTGCCCACTGAATGGCGCACAGCAACAGTTATGCCACTCCACAAAGGGGGAGCCACAACTGATCCCAGGACCTATCGACCTATTTGCCTGACAAGCCTGGTCTGCAAGGCCATGGAACCTATCATCATGGAACATTAACAAAGACATTGGTAACCTCCAAACTCTGGATCCCACACAGTTCGGGTTTGTGAAAGGCAGATCATACCTCCTGAACCTGATTGACGTCTTTGAGGCAGTCACCAAAGCCATAGATGAGGGTAAGGTGGTTCACACAGCCTATCTTGACCTTGCCAAGGCTTTCGGCACTATCCCCCATTCTGGAATTATAGCTAAACTCACTAAACTAGGTATAAAACCCTACGTCACAAGATGGGTTGCCAACTGGCTCACTGACAGAAACCACACTGTAAAAGCTGCAGACTCCAAATCTGACCTCAAAGCAGTGACAAGTGGAGTACCACAGGGTTCCGTCCTGGGACCTCTCCTGTTTGGTATCTACTTCTCTGAAGTACAGGCTAACACAGAAGGCCTCTGGCTAATGAAGTTTGCAGATGACTGCAAACTAGGAGCCATAGTCAGGAGGGCCTCGCTGAGACAGATGCCTGGTGTCAGAGCCATGGCCTCAAGCTCAATGCCAAAAAGTGCACTGTCATCCCCTTTGGTAAAAACTCTGTACCTATGAACTACCACATAGACAGCAATCTACTTAACACCGAATATGTGATAAGAGACCTTGGGACCCAGGTGGACAGCAGTCTCTCCTTTGATAGTCACATTGCCAAAGTAGTCAGGAAGTCCTTCTACGTGGCACACCTCATCATAAAAGGGTTCTCATCCAGGAAAAAAGAGGCCATTGTTCCTCTCTACTCGACACTCATTAGACACATTATAGCGTACAACACCCCTTTTGGAATGTACCTCACAAGACATCTGCAGCAGCTGGAAAGGCCACAGAAGTACCTCATAAAGGATTACTGGCCTCAAACAAATGCCCTACACTGACCATCTCAAAAAACTCCAGCTTTACTCCATAGCATATCGCTTACTCTGAGGTGATCTCTGCCTAACATATAAAGCTATGTCAAACCCAGAACTGTTGGACATGCTACACCTAAAGAAATACCAATCCCTTCGAGCTACACGCTCTAGGGACCTAAACCTTGTCACCACAATAAACAGGACATGCTGGAGGGATAGATTCCAGTCCCAGAGACTTCCCATACTCTGGAACAGGCTACCCATCTATGTCAAGCAAAGTTCTTCATTAGCACTCTTCAAGAAAAATCTTAATGAGTGAATGGGAAATAGGAAATACACCCCGGGGATCACTTCTGTGTCTCTGCTCGACAGTGGCACAGGAAAAAATAACTTTCTTGGGTGGCGTAAGCCAGGGAACCTTGTTGGCTAGGCTTAAGTAGGCCCTTGGGCCAATAGCCTAGTACCTACCTATGAACCTATAAAACCGGCACTTGTGGTCGTTAGCTTAGTAAACACCTATGAACCTATGAATCACATTCATTGAGAGACAACACCTGTACCCAGCAATTAAAGCCAATATTACAATGTAATAAAATAAAAATAACTACCAACAGCCATAATTTATTTAACTCCCTACACACACACACATCATTTACAACCACTTGCACGACTATGACTTTATATCTCAGGTATATGGTTACATCAGTAGTAGGCATCCTTAAATACCAAAGGATCATGGGCTTGCACCTCTATTGGAATGATTTGAGCAGTGTCTTTTGTGGCTGTGTAATCCAATCTGAGACTGACAGTCCTTCCCACACTCTAGGCAGCAGTAGGCAAATATTGGTCTGGCATCCTGGGCATGGATCTTCCTGAGTGCTCTCTTGTCCTCTGTTCTCCTTGCCAAGGTGGTTTCATACATAGTGAGAGCTTCCTTCACTTCCTGTTTCCAGTAAATCTTGTCTGAGGCAAGAGAATAGCAGTTGTTTATGCAGATGGAGAGAGCACTAAGGTCATACTTACATATGTCCTTGTAGCACAATTTGGTTCAGCCTTTCAGCCTCTTTCCAGACTACAGCTGTCCAAAAAGAAGGTCTTTTGTATTCGGCCATCCGTCACGCATGAGACATGACTCAACCAATGCATACTTTTCTGTTTCAGTAGGGTGAAAATGGAGGTGGTGCCAATCCTCTCAAGCACTGTACTGTTGGGGATCTTGTCCTGCCATGAGATACCAAATATGTGCCTAAAGCAATGCATAAGGAATACACTGAGCATCTGCTCCTGTTTTGATCACAGAGTCCGTGTTTCACTGACCTAGAGTAATATGTTCAAAACAAAGACTGAATAAACCTGCACCTTGGTGTGCACAGTGAGCTTATTATTAGCTCATAATCTCTGTCAGTCTGGAAAACGTTGTGGTGGCTTTTCCAATGTGCTTGTTGATCTCACTATCAAATGTCGAGTTGTCAGAGATTGTAAAGCCTATGTACATTAACAACCTTCAGCTCACAGTCACTCACCATGATTGATGACTCAGTGCTCATATTTTGGGCCCATCACCTCGGTCTTCTTTGAACTGACTGTGAAGTCAAATTCCATACATGCATCCGCAAAGTGAGTCATGAGTGGCTGAAGTTCTTGCTGAGTGTGAGCCACAATATCTCCATCATCAGTGAACAGTAGCTCCCTTAGATGCTTCCTAAGCATCCTGTTCTTCAATTTAAGTCTCAAAAGTTTGAAGAGGTTGCCGTCCACTCTGGTTTGGAGAAAGATACCCTCTGTAGCAATTCCAGAAGCAAAGTTCAACAGAACTGACAAGAAAGATACCAAACAATATTGGAGCCAGTGCACACCCCTGCTTTACTCCACTAACAATCTCAAAAGGTTTGGATGTGGATCCATCGTACATAATGGTCCCATTCATGCCTTCATGAAAGGCCCTGATAATGCTATGAAGTACTGGAGAATAGCCAATCTTTGCCAGAATTGCAAACAGACCTTTCCTACTGACAAAGTCGAATGCCTTGGTCAGATCAATGAAGGCAATATTATAGAGGTATGTTCTGCTCCCTGCACTTTTCTTGTAGTTGTCTAACAGGGAAAACCACATCTACAGTAGACCATCCAGCTCTTGTCCCAAACGGAGACATGGGGAAAACAATCTCTGCAACAACGTGGAGCCTCCTCAGGATAACATGTGCAAACAGCTGTACAGAGAAGGGAGATGCCATGATAGTTGTGACGATCACTTTTGTCACTCTTATTCTTATCCATAGTAACTATGTTAGCATCCCTTATGTCTTGTGGTACACTACCTTCTTTGCAATGGCAAAGTATTGCATACAGCTCTGAGATTACAGCTATCACATTTAAGGATTTCTCTGGGAATACCATATTTCTGGCTTTTCCTGAAGAGACTGCTTTTAGTGCATTATTGAGCTCCTCCAAGGTGGGCTCAGCATAGAGTTCAGTCATAGCTGACAGAAGCTCAATGGCATTCAGGGCTCTGTCCATAAAGTACACTTTTGTACCTACCATAAATGTAGATGTTCGAGTGTATATACTGCTGCAGTCATCACACTTGGGGTTATCCTGCCGTCAGGCGGTCCCGCAGTCGGCCGAATCCCAAAGTCTTGGTCCAGCATCGGTTGTCGTCGTTTCTTCCCTGACGTCAGTGCGACAGGGGGATAAAAGAGGCAGCCGACACCATTTTCTTCAGTTTTTCTTGCGCCAGATGTCAGGTGCCCCAAACTAGGATGGCAATACAAATAACTATGCAAAAATAACTTAGTAAATAAACAATAGCACTAGTTGTTAGCAAATACACCATACAGACATGCATCCAATAGATTGATGTACATAGAGTTATAACTAGCACCCTGGTATGTAGAGGGGATGGTGGGAGGGTAACCTGGACTGCAGCAGTATATACACTCGAACATCCACATTTATGGTAGGTACAAAACTGTACTGTGTTCATCGTGTTATACTGCTGCAGTCATCACACTTGGGTTGAATCCCAAAGCTATGGATGGGTGGCTGGTACTAAACTGGGTTAGGTGAAGCTAGGATGCCCTGCAGAACTGCAGTGGCAAAACCAGCTCTGTTTTTTTGAGTATAATGGAAGGTGGTAGTGCTTGGTAAAGGTATGCACTGAACTCCAAGTAGCTGCCTCCAGAATGTCCTTGGTTGGAACCCCCCTGAGAAAGGCTGCTGAGGTTGCTGTAGCCCTGGTAGAATGGGACCTAATATTAACAGGCACTGCTTTCCCATGGTGTGAGTAGCAAATGCGGATACAATGTGCTATCCATTTGGAGATGGTCTGTTTTGAAATAGCCTTTCCTTGTGAACCTGCAGCATAGGATACAAAGAGTTGGTCAGTTTTTCTGAAGGTCTTTGTCTTATCCAAATAGTAACGTAGCTGTCTGTGAATGTCCAAAGAGTGAAGGAGTCTTTCTCCTTTATTCTGGGGGTTTGGATAAAGGTGGGTAAATGAATGGTCTGATTCAAAGCCACACTGGATACTACCTTTGGCATAAAGGTTAAGGTTAGTTCGTAAAGAGACTCTGTCCTGATGGAAAATGATGAAAGGTTCCACTGCCATAAGTGCCTGTAGTTCTGAGACCCTGCGTGCTGAGGTGATAGCCAGCAACAGAGCTGTTTTCCATGACAAGTATTGTAGTTCTGCTGAGAAGGCTGGTTCGAAAGGAGGCAGTGTTAATTTTTCTAAAACGAAGTTGAGGTCCCAAGCTGGCTTTGCGGGTTTTCTGGGGGGTCTTATATTTTTAGCCCCTCTGAGAAACTGCCTTAGTAAAGGGTGTGAGAATATGGGAGGATCCATATTATATTGAGCTGAAATGGCTGAAGCATGGATCTTAATGGATGAGAAAGAAAGGCCTTTGTGTAGCATCTCAGTTAAGTATTGCAGTATTTGAGGAATGTTTGGTATCCAAGGATTTTGGCCTTTAGCCTGGTTCCATGCACAAAATCTTTTCCATTTGTCTGAGTAAGTTTTTCTGGTGCTGGGCCTCCTGGCCTCCAAAATGACATTCAGGACATCCTTTGAGAGAAGTGTTGATTGATAATTCAAGGTATTCTCCATGCAGCTAAATTTAAAGTCCTGAGCTGGCTGTGAAGGATCTGAAAGTTTTGCTGAGTCAACAGAAGTGGGAATTGAGGTAAGATCCATGGAGGGCTGAGTCAAGGTCCTTAGTAATGGGTACCAGTGCTGATGTGGCCAGTCCGGAGCAATGAGGATCATTTGTGGTCTCTCTGATCTGACTTTCAGTAATACCTTGGTCAAGAGAGGTAGTGGTGGGAAGGCATAGACTGTCAATGCTGTCCAACTGAATGATAGGGCGTTCACTTTCCAGGCTAGGGAATGATAAGTCCTTGTGCAAAATTTCTGTAGTTGGCAATTGTTGGGGGAGGCAAATAGATCTATGTCTGGGCATCCCCACCTTTGAGTTATCATTGAAAATACTTGTGGGTGTAGTCTCCACTCGTGAGGATCTGCCACATTTCTGCTTAATTCGTCTGCCAATATGTTTTCCTTTCCTGGCAGGAATTGTGCTTGTAGTTGTACTTGGTAAGTCAATGCTGTGTTCCACAAGGTCATTGCCTGTCTGCATAAAGGGTAGTAGTGCGTTTCTCCCTGTTTGTTTATGTACCACATAACTGTGGTGTTGTCTGTCCTTATTAGTAGTTGTCCTGGATGCAAGAGGTCCTTGAAGGCTGTCAGTGCATTTTGCACAGCTAGCATCTCCTTTTGGTTGATGTGTAGATGCATTTGTTTTGCAGACCATATGCCCTGTATGCACTGTCCTGCCATGTGTGCTCCCCAGGCGTAGTCTGAAGAATCTGTTGTCATAGTTTGGTTTGCTGGAGGTAAGACAAAAGGAAGACCCTTGTTTATTTGACATGCTTGAGCCCACCATAGGAACTCTTTTTGAAGGCAGGGAATGAGAGGTATACTTGTTTCGAGGCTGTGCCTGTGTTGAGTCCATACACTTTTCAGGTACCATTGTAATTTCCTCATATGCAGCTTTGCATGTGGAATTAGTTGAATGCAGGATGCCATGAACCCCAATGCCTGCAGGATTTTCCTTGCAGTGAGCTGGGTAAAAGTTGCCATCTTTTTGAAGTATTGAGTCAGTTGTTTTTGTTTGTCTGGTATGAGATAAGCCATTTGGGCCGCTGTATTTAAGCTGGCACCCAGGAATATTATGTCTTGTGAGGGTATTAGCTTTGACTTCTTTTTGTTTACTGTGTACCCTAGGCAACTTAGCAGCTTTGTTACAAATGCCAGATGCTGTAATAGAATGACCTTGCTGTCCGCTTGGATCAGGCAGTCGTCCAGATATGGATAAATTTGTATTCCTTGTTGTCTGCAGTATGCAATTACTGATGCCAGGCATTTCGTAAATACTCTGGGTGCAGTAGATAAGGCAAAGGGCAATGCAGAGAATTGATAATGTGTTGTACCTGCCAAAAATCTGAGGTATCTTCTGCAATCTTGTCTGATAGGGACATGCAGGTATGCCTCTTTGAGGTCCAACATTACCAGCCAAGACTCCTTGCCCAGCATGGGAAGAAGCTGCTGTAGTGTGAATATTTTGAATTTGGGTACCTCCAAGTATGTGTTAAGAATTGAGAGGTCTAAAATGGGTCTCTGGGCTTTGTCCTTTCTTGGTACTAGAAAAAGTCTTGAGTAAAAACCTTGACCTTGCTCCTTTGTAGGTACCTTTTCAATTGCTTTCATATCCATGAGAGCTGACATTTGCGTTTGTGCCTCTGCCCATTGGTTTGGAGGCAGATTTGGCATGCCTCTCATCCATGGTAAAGTGTGAAAATGAAATCTGTAGCCTCAGGTAATAATATCCAGAACCCATTTGTCCGTTGTTATGATGCGCCAATTTTGTGGAAATCGAGCCAGTTTTCCTCCCAAAGGTGCTACCAGGGCAATTTTGCTTGGCAGACGAGGAGGGAAGTCATTGTGTTTGTTTCCTGAAGGGTTGAGATCTTTCATCTCCACCTCTTTGAGTTGTTGTATGCCATTGTCTAGGCCTGAAAGAACCTTGTGGCTGGCCTCTGCCCCTTGGGTGTCTATACCTACCCCTTTGGGGTCTGTCTGATGCAGGAAAGGACCAGTTTTTTGATGGCCAGTTTCTGCTGAAACGAGGAGGTTGTACCTGTAAAAAATCTTTAACTGTCTGCATAGATTTTGCCTTTTCTTCCATTTTCTTTAAAACTTCCTCTGCTTTGACACCAAATAACACATCTTTCTACAATGGAACATCCAATAACTTTGCTTTGACATGTTCTGGTAAGGCTTGCTCTTTTAGCCAAGGATGTCTACTTATTACAGATCCTGTGACAGCTGCTCTACATGAGGCTTCCAATGAATCAAAACCACACTGTAAAGTATGCTTTCCCACCTGTTCTGCTGAATGCAGCAAATCCTGCATCTCTTTGAAATCAGGTTGATCTGTCTGAGGGATCATTTTCTGCTTTAACTGTGTACTCAAGTACTGCTGGTATTTTAGCATGTGGAATTGGCAGTTTAAGGCCCTCATGGCCAAAGTGGCAGACGTATACAATTCCCCCCCCCATCTTTCTAATGCTCTGGAATCTCTTTCAGAAGGTAGTGGATTCTTAGCAGTAGAGGCCTTAACCCCTTTTGGGACCCCGGGAAATGGTTTCGGGGTCTGCAACAGGGCTTTTATATAGAAACTTAAGAGAATCATGAACTCGGTAGTATCTGTCTGGTTTAGCTGGTGCAGGAGGTAAGGAATCTGGGTTTAGACTAGATTCGATGTAAACATCGTCTACAATGTCTAAAACTGGAGGAATTGCAAGGGGTCTATGCTGTGGAAGAAGAAGAAACTCACGGAGTCTTTTCTTAGAGTCAGAGTAATCTTGGCCTTCCCAGTGGAAGTGTTCCCTCATGGTGTGTAATGTTTCCCCAAAAGAGTAGTCTTCAGGAGGGGAGCAGAGGGAATGGACTCTTCAGCATCTGAGTCTTCATAAGGAGGGAAGGAATAATCCTGGTCCTCAGAGTTAGCTGAGGAAATGGATGCTTGGTCAGAGGAAGGATAACCTTCCTCCAGTCTAGGCCTTTTGTCAGGAGGGGGTTGTGAACCCCTGATAAGGGTAATTAAATCCTCAGCCATCTTAAGCATCTGTTTTTTAGGCATAGGGGCCTGTGGGGGGGGGGTCTGTGGACCCGGTTTCCTAACTTTTAAGGGGGCTTTAAGTTTAGCATAAGACTTAATAGAGGTAGTTGTCAGTTTGAAGACACCTTCAAAAACCAAAGGCCTGTCCAAAATCTCCGGATCACCGTCAGGGTTGGCGTCCGAGGGGTGTGATGGAACCGGCTCCTGAGGCCCAGCTGATTCGGTCTGGGAGGCCGTCAGAATTTCTAAATCAGCGGTAGTCAGGGGCTGCGTAGGCGCCTCACTGAAAACTGGAGAACCGGCGGCAGGCCTTCCTGAGGCCTCGGTATCTGGTCTTGGCCTTGGTTGCCTGTCCTTATCCTTGCGTTTTTTAATCATTGCTGATGTCGGTTGTTCCGACGACATGCTATAGTTAAATTTTCTGCCAAAATAATGTCGGGCGAAATCTGCCCGACACTTGATTGTACATTTGTTGAACCTAGCACAAAACCGACAACCAGAGACGTCATGGTCTGGGCCTAGGCAAGGAATACAATAAGAATGAAAATCCTTATGAGGTATTTGCTTCCCACAAGAAATGCAATTATTAACTTTGTCTGACATCGGTCTGAGACAAGAACAGTTTCCCCAATGGGGTACTTAGCTTTAGAGAAGACTTTGGGCTGAAATTCGATTCGAAAATCTCAGGAGCTAGCCGACCGGCACATGCAAACTGCTTCTGCTTCGGGCACAGCGTGGCAAGAAAGACTGGAGAAAATGGCATTGGCTGCCTCTTTTATCCCCCTGTCGCACTGACATCAGGGAAGAAGCGACGACAACCGATGCCGGACCAAGACTTTGGGATTCGGCCAACTGCGGGACCGCCTGATGGCAGGATAACCCCAAGTGTGATGACTGCAACAGTATAACACGATGAACATCTATGGTCTCTCTGGCATATAGCTGCGAGCAGTGTATCACCCAGTGTTCCATCTGATTGGTTCTGTCCTTCAGGACCTCTCCTGTGGCCGAATTAAATGGGGTGATCTTCCTTTGTGATGGGCCGATGGCTTGCTTAATCCCAGGGTAACAAAGATGAAATATATACAGGAAACCACCTTCAAAATCAAATATACATAAAACCACTTTAATGGGATAAGCACTTTCGGCTCACAAGATCCTTCATCAGATCCATTCACAAAGGAAATTTTTAAAACAATTTAAATAATAAAACCAAACCAATCAGCGTGCTGCCTAAGGATAACACCCTTTCACATCATTAAAACAGGATACCTATCAAAAATGTCTCTTTAACCTTCTTCCTTTCTGTGCAGGTTTCACTGGAAAATAAGTATTTAACCCCGGGGGGCTTATAGGCTTGTAGCCTCCCAATCCATATACAGTCTTTCCACCCACAAAAAAAATTGTTATATTTTAGGGGTGATGCTTGTTATCTTCTTGAACCCTGGTTCATAACTCCTGCACACAACCTTAAACCTATAGCAGAAATCCACTGCAACATTGCCAAAGGCTAGACACAGCATCAGTGAATGTGCGTTTAGGCTGATGAAGTCATAGTTTTACTGATAACCAGCAAATATTTTGCAGTATATGGCACTGTTCCCCTGTACCCTGGATGAAGCTCACTGCTGAGAAGTTTTACTCCTACACGTAGATACACATTATTATTCACAACAAGGGCTTGCAACCCTTATGACAATTCCAGACATCACTGTAAAGAATGCTCCCTGCAGAGGCTGACATACTTGTCCACTCCATGTCAATATCCTATCCCAGCCAATCTAAGCAGACACAAATGCACTAGCAATCCTATGCAAGTACGTGCGAACTGAAGAGGTGTATGCCATCACAGACCTCACTAGACTGGTCATTTCATGAATTCTGTGCTCCATGTCTTCAAGAACCTCACACAGTGGTGCCTGGCAGCATCCTGATGAATGCCACCTAATACACCTGGCCAATCCAATGCAGACTGTACCAGAACAACACTTTGCACATCCACCAGTCTATCCTCAATGTTGCACACATTTGAATGACCAAATAAAACTTGTGATGGTACAGCTGTGTTGCTAGCCTGTGGTGGGTATGTCCACAGACAAAGCAACATGCATCTCTGGTGTTACTGCTTCAGATACAAGGGAGCACTTCTGAGTCTCTCAGCCAAAGGAAGTCCCCCCCCAGTGATACTGTGCACTTAACCAGTTTAGTCATAGGATGTTGGTTAAGTTTGGTTGTGCGGAGGGCACTTTCCCATCTAGAAGTTGACACACATGACTGTTATTATGTCCTCCTACGGTGACTCATTCTCATGCATCTCAGTATCATTGCCAAACTCTATACAGGTGCTGACATCAGTCACTTATCTAGCTTCAGCCATTTCTACTTGCTGCCTATCACTGTTGTGAAAATGCAACAATATAAAAACACCATAGTGAGGTACTGCATGTCCGATCTGCTGCACAAGTGAGAAACAAAGGTGCAAAGAAAGTGCTTAGAGATGTACATGTTTTTCCTTAATTATTTATTCTTGCTAAATGCAGTCCACTCATTACTGTCTGTGCAATTTTATTTTTCATTTCATGAAGAGATGCATCTCACCCACACAACCTGTCACAGGAGACTAAAGACGATGGCTGCAAAACAGAGTACATAGCAGTGTTCTCTGCTTTAGAGCTGTTATTCAGTTATGTGTCACACATATGGTATCCTTCTCATTGTGGTTTCACCATGCAGGTCACACATTGACAAAAACGTGGCCCAGGTACCTTCAGCAGTACATCCTGCTGGGTGGTTGAATGCTGTGGATGAGGCATCCTCATCAGGGAAGGGTGAATACTGCTCTCAGGTGGGCACCATGTTCTGCCACCTATGGACCAGCCACAGCAGCAGCTAACTGAGGCAGTGGTGAGTATCAGCTGGGACAATGTCTTGGCTACAATGAGTCCCTCCTGCAGTGTATTGCAGACAGATTTGCTGGTGCAGCAGACCCTAACCATTTGGCCAGAAGGGGATCAAGAAACCCCCTGCAATTACCTACATGGGATGTTTAGCTGGTGATGGTGGTTAGTAGGTTGACCTCAGGGCCACATTAGTAGTTTACCTGTGGCCACCACTCTGCCTGGGTTGAACCCTTTCTAAGTGTGCCATGTGCCCAAACCATGTGCATGATCCCTATCACCATTTGTCCACTCACTGAATGTATGTGTGTCTGCCACTGCAGCCTTCGTCATGTATAAAAAAACACCCATTTTTTGGTATTTCTTGACATCTTTATGCCCTGAAGACTACCCTTCGCCTCCTTTTCCATACCCAATTTTCCTTTCCACACCTTACCTCTCTCCTCTGTTTAGAAAGAAAAAAGTGGTTATATCACTGCAGTTCCCTATTTACTCCCCCATGTGTTTCCCTGTGCTTACTTTTACCCCTTTTTTTTACTGCCTAACACACAGTCTTTCCGCCTCATGTTTAGTCTGAAAGCTGTAATCATATGATTTTGTCTACCCCAGACAGATTATTCAAACGTTGATGGAAGGCCGAATTGAGGAGCAAGTAGTCAAAGCACTTAGCAAGTCAGTTTGGTACTTAACTTTTTCTCCCTAAACAACTCAGAAGATTCAGTAGAACAGGGCGGGAAGATAAACCCATACACTCAGCCGTGTAAATAAGCTTTATTCCTCTTCTGGAAGTCCACATCAATCTCTTGAATAGGAATGCTAAAAAATACATGGACCATTAATGGGATATCTATGAGTGACTGCAGCAGCACCTTGTGTATGAGGAAAGCACCCTGCCCTACAAAGTTATGTCCCAGTTGCAATGATCCTGGCCACTACATCACCAGCAAAGATAGAGCAGCTAACAAAAACAAAGTATCAAAGGCTTTCTCTAAAGCATTCTAGTTTTCCAAATTGAGAAAGGCAGACACTGCTCTCATGCCTTGCTCACTAAAGAAGTCTCAAATTGACATACTGGAAACGTGCTTAATAGCCTGCAAACTCAAAGTGGTAAATAGACAAAAATCCCTTCAACAAATTTGTCCACAGTCTTTGAATATCTTTATGGGAAAACAAAGTCCTTGTGCTAGGGTCCTGGAGAACCATGCTGACTTCAAGAAATATACAACAGGTGCATTCTTACAATGCAGATGCAAGTTTATCTGTGAACTGACACCGCAATGGTGTCACAATATGGCTGGGTTTATCCTCTCTACCAATAAGATTCTGGAAGTTCTTACATTTTGGAATGGATGCACACCCAAGACAATGTATGCCGTGAAACTTTTGTGTGTTCATCCTGAGTGGTCACCAGTTCACCAGTCCACAGCAGCCACCATTTACCACTTTCCTGCAAATCAAGAAACAATAACAATTTAGCACCCTCCCCCACTATTATCAAGTTGCTACACAATAATATATACGTACCTAATTTACAGGAAACTGACACAACCAAGGCTGAATGACACAACTGCCCACCAACTGTGGGATGCAGTGATGGTACTCCTGATTCACCAAGGAGGGTCTTCTTCATGGATCAACTCATATGTTAAGACTACACCTGTTATACCTAACATCAGCAACATTCCTTGATGTTTGTTATGATCAGCAAATCCCAAGCAGTAAAAAAACAAGAATGGAAGAAGCTATTCAAGAAACCACACAAGAACAATGCTTAGAAAACTGAGGCCTAATGAACACTCTACCCAGAAGAGACCCATTTCCCAGAGCTGCAGTTATGACTATAATGTCAGGAGAAAGGCAGCACTGCATGCCAGAGAAGACCAAGTACTGTAAGAAGCTACCCATAAACAAGAAAAGACTTCACTGTAGAAGGGCTAGAGAGCAACCCCACTCAATATTACAAAAAATCTAATCAACAGCCCTTTCAGGAATGCCGATGGCAGTTGGGAGTTCTGTCCATACTGAGGACTGGGAGACATTAAGGACCCCTTCCTCTTTCTAAAGTCTGTACCTGTACAGAAAAGAAAAGAAAGGACTGTTTCAAGAAGCACCAAACCACTACTTAGAAGATGTGGGAACCACGTGGTGGAACTCAACAGAAGGAATAGGGGAATGTGATCCTCACATTTACAGACCAGAAGAACTGAGAAACCTATGGAGAAGCAGAGTCAGTAGGAATGTCTGAGGCTCAGCATCTCTGAAGCAAAGGATCCTACAGCAGAAAGGCAGACCTGAGAGATCAGGTGTTACTGGTAACCACAAAAGGTACCATTCTCCAGCAAACCTTGTACTTGAGACTGCTGTTGCCTACTCCTCTGAATTTTACACAATTGTGGATTGATGTATTAAGGTATCTATACCAGTCTGATGCAAGTAGAATGACAAGTTTATAATTAAACCCGCATAGTGGAACTATTTGCTGACTGTAGTAAGAAAAAGAAAAAAGCTCTCTGATTTATGAAAGATGTCCCTTTCATCATGCTAATTAAACCCCTCAAACTTACCATTAGGAAATGCAAGGTTAATAATTCAAAAGGAAACCATATGGCCTTCTTCAGTTACATTATGAAGCTCAGATGTAGCAAACAATTCTGTACTGAACTTATCAATAGTGGCACCTCCGTCTCTGACACCAAGGTCATTGCTTCTATTAATGCAGACAAATTTTCTTCTAGCTTCATGCCACCCACCTGCCAATATCCCTCTTGATTCTCTTTCACATCCCCCCTTTCTAAAATCATGTTGGAAGAAGTCCTTTTAGCACTTTCCAAAATAAAGCAAAAATCAGGTTTCAGTGGTCTAGAGAAATACCCCTGGATGTCTGCAGAGAAGTAGTAAGTCCCATCCACCAAAACCCCTTCTCATCAACCTCTTCAACCAGTCTCTCCACTGGTTACATTCCCAAGGTATGAAGAACAGCTCGTGTAGTGCCCTTGAATAAAAGTGCTCCCTGTACTGACCCAGGGAATTACAGGCATATTAATCTCACTACTATTTGCAAGGCTGTGGAACATATTATAGATTAATTAATAAACAATTAAACGGGTAACGTATGCCTAGATGCACATCAATTTGGCTTTGTATAAGTTAGATCATGTCTGCTTGATCTGGTTGACTGTTTTTTTTTTTGAAAGGGTTTGGCAACTGGTAAGGGGTACGCTGTCCATTGTGCCTAAGTGGATCTCACCAAGGCTTTTGACACTATCCCCCGTGCAAAGACTACTAACAAACTCTCTCAACTCAACATTAATTCGTACAAGTTCACTGGATAGGTTACTGTCTATCTGACAGATCCCATATCATTAAGGTCAGAGATTTTTCTCTTGAGAGAAAAGCAGCACTAACAGTGTTCCACAGGCCTCTGTCCTGGACATCCTCCTGTTTTTTTCTCAATGGCATGAAGGCTCACATGACTGGACTACAGCTAACCAGCTCTGCTGATGACTGTAAACTGGGGGCAATTAAACTCCATACAGATCATGTGCAGTTGTGGATGTTTTATCTGTAACTGTAGATGTTTGAATTCCTCACTGTCTCAGTTTCATTTTAGGTTATCTGCCAAGGTAACCCAGTACCGGACATCTTTCAAAAGCTCAAACTCCTCCTCCTACTCTCTTCCTGTGACATCTGATTAGCTGAGCATAAGCCTTTACTGTCACAGGAAGTGAGTGTTCAGGCTTTTTCACTTTCAAAAAGAAGAACAGGAAAGTAACTGAAGCCATAATCATTTAGCAAGAGTAAATTTGCAGCCAATCAACACCATATAAAAAACAAATCCAAAAAACAACTGAATCAAAGAGGTTAAAACTCGCCCTCAACTATGCACAATCTGGGGGAGGTGGGAGGGTGGTGGTACTGAGGAATTCAAACATCTACTGTTAAAGGTAAGTAGGACACTGGCAACTGTATTATCCTGATCACTCCCACCGCCTCATTGACATTTTGCGTACATTCTCAAAGCCTACCCTCCCTGGAAGGTGGAAGGCAAAGGATCCAGAAATGCTTTCCTAAAACTTAGTTTAAAAATTTTCCATAACTTCATTTTTGAATTTCATCTAATAAAAACATCCATTGTGAGGTAATAGTATCATAATTACCAAATGTGATACCTAATACTTCAACTGTATCTTTAACAAATTGTATACAAAAGATAAACATGATGGCTACACACAGATAGTAAAGACTGATGGTATTATTTACAGCTTGAATGATTTTCACATTTATAATTACACTAACAATGAAATTTCAGCTGAACATTTTTCTAAGGGGCTGAAATTTGTCCCCTTTACCAAATTTAATATAGTAGATACAATCATAGAAACTAAAAAAGAAGTTATGTTCTTACCATAATGTTCCATGTTTGGTGTCCTTTATCTCACCTTCCTCCTTTCTGGTTGGGTTCGGAGCTGATCTCAGCTCCGAATCGGCCACTTCTAAAGCTCGAAGAGTCCTTACTGGCTCAAGGCTAACCCCTTATCCCAGCATGCATAGCGGTAGCTACCCAGATCTCGTTTGTGAGAACTAACCACTAGATAGGAAAATTATGAATTACCAAATAAAAGAGGTAACTAAACAGTAAGACTCCTTGTAACAACAACAACAGGAAAACATGGTGACAAGGAGAATACCAAAAAAAAGCAAAGGAGACTCAGCCAGATCAGCCAAAAGGTAAATTCGTCTCAATCATCCAGAATGGGGAAGGAGGGAGGGACGCAAGAAGGAAAGCGAGATAAAGGACAACAAATATGAACGTTATGGTAAAAACATAACTTCTTTATTTTATGTTGTCCATCTCGCCTTTCTTCTTTCTGGTTGGGACAGTGTCTCTAGCACCTACATCCTGGGTGGATCACTGGAAAAGAGACTTCAGAATCATGGAACCAAATGATGCCCTGTCCTGACAGGCCATGTCCACTTTGTAATGAGTAATGAAGGTATGGGGAGTAGCCCATGTTGCTGCCATGCAAACAGTATCTAAAGGAAGCTTATCTTGAAAGGCTATGGAGGTAGCCAAGGACCTAGTGGAGTGCCCCCTCACTTTTCCTGGGACTGACACATTCTGAGACTCATAAACATAAGTAATAGTATTGGACAGCCATTTTGAAAGAGTCACTTTGGAAACTGATGAGCCTTACTTGCTCTGAGAAAAAGATAAAAACAGCTGATCTGATTTTCTAATGTCCTTGGTCCTTTGAAGATAAAATTGTAATTGCCTGTGGACCTCCAACTGATGTAATTTGTACTCTGCCTTGTTGTCATAATTTGAAAAGAAAACAAGAAGTTCGATTGACTGATTCAAATTATAGTCTGAGCAGACTTTTGGTAAAAAAGGATTAGTTCTAAGAGATACTCTATCCTTGTGAAAGATCATATAAGACGGGCGGATGGAAAGTGCCTATACCTTGGAGAACCGTCTAGCTGATGTAAATGCAATCAGGAAGAGGATCTTCCATGATAATAACTTCAGAGGACAAGAAGTGGCTGGTTCAAAGGGAGGAAGGATCAGAGCAGCTAGTACTAGGTTTAAATCCCAAGGATGGAGATGTTCTCGGATAGGAGGCCTTAACAGTGTAGCACCTTTCAAAAAGGCCTTGCATAACTTATGGAACATAGCATTTGAACCTGGAAGACACACATGAAAATTAGAAATAGCAGCCAGTTGAACATGAATCGTAGCAGCAGCTGCTCCTTTTTCAAAGGTTTCAGCCAGGAAGTCCAAAATGTTTGCAATTGGAGCTGTAAAGGGATCAACGTTATTTTGCTTGGCCCAGGAGGAAAACCTCTTCCATTTACTAACATAAAGCTTCCTAGTAGTTGGTTTATGGGAAGAGACTAAAATATGTTGAACCATAAGTGAGATATCAGGGAGCCTGGCTAGGATCGGAAGTGGAGAAACCAAGCTGTCAGCTTGAGAGTTTGAATGGAAGGATGAAGAGCGCATGACTGATGTGTCAGAAGGTCCGGGACTGGGTTCAGAATCCAAGGCTCCTCCTTCAGGTAATGCGAAAGGAACGGGAACCATATCTGACGAGGCCAGTACGGAGCAATGAGGGTCAGCTTGCAACTCAGAAACTTTGCTTTCTGAAGAACTTTTGGAATCAAAGGAAAGGGGGGAAAAGCATAAAGGATCCTGGGGGGCCAATTGTGGACCAGTGCATCTCTGGGTGATTGTCCTGGAGGCGGAACTAGGCCAAAATAGCTGCTGCATTTGTTGTTTAGATGAGAGACAAACAGATCGCAGTGTGGCTGGCCCCATCTGTGGAAGATCATATCCGTCATATCTTGTTTCAGAGACCACTCATGAGGCATGAGAATTGCCCTGCTGAGCTTGTCCGCTATCACGTTGGACTTCCCTGGAATGTGCGTTGCAACTGGAAAACACTGAGAGGAGGTTGCCCATTGCCATACTGGAAAGGCCTCCCGACATAAGGGGTAAGATTTGGTTCCGCCCTGTTTGCTGATGTACCACACTACTGACATGTTGTCTGTCTGAATTGCTTTATGGCCCAAAGGGAGAGAGACATGAAGTGCTTGCAATGCTAGTAACACCGCTCTCATCTCCAGGACATTGATGTGCAAATGGTACTTGTGAGGTTGCCAAGTTCCTTGGATTGTCTCCTACCTGGGAAGTGTCCGTACTCGCTGTGGCTACAAGGAGAGGGGCTACAAAGGGTCTGCCTAGAGTGACTAGGGGAGAGTGGAGCCACCACTGTAGATCTTTCTTGCAAGTATCTGTGATTAAGATCATGTGTGACACTGGCAAGTCCTGATATGACCCCTGAGTGAAAAGGAGCCATTGCAGAATCCTCATACGATAATGGGCTAATGGAACTAGAGAAATGGCAGCCGCCATTAACCCCAAGACTTTCAGGATGAATAGAGCCTGAAACCTTGACTTTGACAAAAGGAGAGAACCCTGATCTCGAATGGCAAGCACCTTTTCTTGTGGGAGCTTGGCTATCATGTCTCTTGTATTTAGCTGAGCACCTATGAAAGTAATACACTGAGAGGACAACAATGCAGACTTTTCATAATTTATTGTGATTCCAAAGCGTGCACAAATGTGACTCGTGTGATTTCTGGTCTTTAGGAGATGATGCTTGGTGGTAGCAGTGAGGAGCCACTCATCTAGATAAGGAAACACCTGGAATCTCAAACGTCTCAGGTTAGCTGTGACTACTGCCATGCATTTGGTGAACACCCTGGGGGCTGTGGTGAGACCAAAGGGCAGAGCTCTGAACTGAAAATGACTGTCTCCCAGCCGGAAGCGTAAATGTCTCCTGGACCGCCTGTCCATTTTTATATGGTAGTACACATCCTGGTGATCGACAGAGCACATCCAACTGTCCTGACCCAAAAAGGGTAGAATGGACTGCAGTGTCACCATCCGGAACTTGGCCTTCTTTACTGACCTGTTTAACTTGCTGAGATCCAAGATAGGTCTCCAGTCCCCTGTCTTTTTTGGAACTAAAAAGAACCTTGAGTAAGTTCCGGATTCTATCTGATCTGCGGGGGCTTCCTGAATGGCTCTTTTTTGCAGCAAGGTTTTTACTTCTACAGCTGCTTGATCCCAAAGATTGGGTAGATCATGATTGACTTCTTGGGGGTGCTTGGGAGAAATGAATTTTGTAACCCCTGGATATTATGCACCGTACCCATTCGTCTTCTGTTATATCTTGCCAGGCTCTTAGGTACAGTGAAATTCTGCCCCCGTCTGCCTCCAGAGGTGAGCAGCTGGGCAATCCTTCAGGGATTCTGAAAGGGTCTGACAGAGAATGTATCCTGGTCACCCTGCTGTGGACCATCCCTGCCGTGAGGTCGGCATCTCCCATTATTTTTTCCCCCTCTGCCTCTGGGGGAATTTTCTCCATGAGTGTCCGGTGAATCTCCCTGAGATTTACAGAACCACATTTTCTCACTCTTTTGGCCTTTGGCTATAAGGCCGGGATGGAGTGGAAAAACGGAATCCTACAGCAGAGAGTTTTGCCATCACGTTCCCTCCTGGTAAGAGTCTCTTGAACTTGCGGCCTGAACAAGGCTGAGCCGTCAAAGGGGGCATTCATAAAGAACTTGAAGGGCTCTGCAAATTGACAAAGGCGCATCTAGGAATGTCTGCAAAGAGCCATTCCTGTGTTTGCAGCCCTACTCGCTCCATCTGATGCGTAAGAAATCAAGCACATGGAGGAGTTGACAATGGAGGTTAGGGTCGCTAGCTGGTTAGCCGACTTGGAAGCAACTCCCTCAGCTGAAAAATCCTGGAAGGTATCTCCCAGCTCTTTAAGGAGATCCTTCTGAAGCCTTGTAAAATGCATCAAGTAGTTCAGCAACCAAAGAGTAAAGGCCGCTGAAGAGAAAACACGCTTCCCACACTATCCATGACTCTAGACTCCTTGTTTGGCAGATGGATAGAAGAGGAAGTCTCCATAAGTTCCTTCTCGGTGGCTGCTGCCACCACCATAGCATCAACTGGCACGCCTTTGGAGAGGAAGGTCTTGTCATCTGGTGCAGTCATGAATTTGTTTGGTCTTCTCGGAACGGGCTCCATGGACTCTGGAGCACTCCACGCCTTTCGACTCATGACAGACAAAAGTGGGTCGAAAGGCGGAGGTGGAAGGTTGGGAACCAAATGAGTCCAGGTACACGGACTCGTCCTCAGAAGGCGCAAGGGACTTCCAGCTTCCCCTCTGCCTAAGGATCTCCAGAATGTCTGAGAATGAGACATTTTCAGAGGGGGACCATGGGGATCCTTCTGAGTCATCCAAGTCCATGTCAGAGGTGACGGACTCAGGGGAGTCCACATATCTCCTCTTACATTTTTTCTTCCTGGGAACTTCCTCTGAGGCATGCTCAGGAGAAGTCTCGGAAGAAGAGGGATTTCCCTATGGTGCATCCTGGGGCATCAGTTCCCTATGCTTGGGAAGGAAAGAAGGATCCGAGGCAGACACAGGTATTGACGGGGATGGGGTCAATGGAGCCGAGGGTGGGGCCGTCTTGGTGGACAGCATACTCCTCGTCACCTCGAAGGCACTGTGATCCAGAATGAAGGGAGGCTCTGAGTCCGAGGAGCCTGGAGACCTCCTCCGCACCAAAGGCGATGGCTCTGAGGCAGATGTGGGAGCCAAACTCACCTGCACTGAAGCTCCGGGAGGGAAAGCGGGGTCGGACAAGGGTCCGATGCCACTTCCCCCCTCAGAGCCGATGAGGGAGTCTCAGCAGCCAGACTCCTTGATGGAGCGGACTGTCGTGGAGGTCGGAGTGAATGTCGGAACCAACACAGCAAGGGTCATCAGAACCGATGGTTCCACCACTACTACCTCTATGCACTCCAGCTCCAAACTGGATGCAGTCGGAGGAGGAACCGATATAGGGGATGGACTGGACAATAGAGTCACTTCCTTCTGGACTGGCCCTGACAACAACTGAGCAAATACCCATGTCTTGAGCAGCCTCTTCACCACTCTCTCCACATCATGATCCGATAAACTCCTGGATGATCGAGAGGAGTGGGCCAAGGACCGGTGACTACCTGCTTCTGATTGTAAAAGTGGTGACTGCAGCACAGATCTCACTGGGTTCAAGGAATGAGACCTCAACCTCTTTTGAGTCTGGGATGGCTCTGAAGCCGCCGGAGAAAAGGAATCCTCAGAGCCAACAATCCTCTCTGAAGGATCCGAAGATTTAGATTTTGCCTTTGTCGGCACCGAAGGTGGAGCCAATGAAGATGCTTGTCTAACATCAGATTTTTTGGAAGGTTGAGAATCCGATGCAACCTCAACCTGAGGTTTTAACAACCCTCTCAAGATCGGTTTGTTGCGCCTCTCCTGCAATACCCACGCAATGAAGACATGACACACAGAGCACGAGTCTTGAAGGTGGACCGCACCTATTCAATAAACACAACTCGTATGCCCATCCGTAATGGACATTTTTTGGCAACATGAGTCGCATTTTTTAAATCCTTACTGCTTTGTAGATTCTTTAGACATAATTAAACACAGAGTGAAGCCCAATAAAGTATAGAAAAATTTTTTTTTTGACAGGAGGGTGGAAAAAAGATGAGGGGGGGGTAGCCTCTAAATTAAAAGGCTACTGCTCCCAAAGGGAAAAAGCCTCTAACTTAAACATCTTCTCCCTAAGAAGCAAGGAGGGAAAAAGGGAATATAACACCCCTGAAGGGAAATGGGCCACCGACAACACACAGAAAAAAGGCCTGAGAGGAAACGATGCCCTATAAACACAAACAACAACTGTAATGAGTATAGGGGTGATAAGACAGTTAAACTCTAACTAATAATGCAAGTTAACCCTGAACAAACGGCAATTTTGACAGAAAAAATAAGCTATTTAGCATGAGCCAGCAGAAGACCATCTCGACGCTGCAAGCAGCAAACGAGATCTGGGTAGCTACCGCTATGCATGCTGGGATAAGGGATTAGCCTCAAGCCAGTAAGGACTCTTCGAGCTTTAGAAGTGGCCGAGTCAAAGCAGAGATCGGCTCCGAACCCAACCAGAAAGAAGGAAGGCAAGATGAGCAACATAACATCTCTATTTTAGAAAACTAAATTTAGCTATGTTTTTAAAAACAAAGTAGAAGACCACCAGATTTACGATGGGTTAAAGAAAAGAAGCACTTTCAACCCCCCTATGAATCACTCTTTAGCTATGCTGGAGAAAATTATCGAAGATTTACACAAATTAGAAGTTGAAGGAAAAAAATAGGAAGGATTTTTACAGTAATTTAACTAAGAATGAGAGAACACTACTGGACAAACTAAAGAAATATGCAATTATCAGGATTATGAAGCCGGATTAGGGGGGTGGGATTGTAATCTTTGATACTCTGGAATATTCTAGAATTATGTTTGAGCATTTAAGAAATGAGGAAAATTATCTCCCTGTTTCTATCAACCAAATTAACATTAGTTAGAGACACATCCAATCCTTACTGGATGAGTATGAGTATCTTTTCAATCAAAGATTGTCTAGGGAGCTACACAATTTTCTTAATGTTAAATTTCCATCAACAGCCACTATATTTAGATCACCTATGATCCATAAAGATGTGGCAAGATCACCTTTTAGGCCCATTGTCTCAGATAGGAACTCAAAGACATACCCATTGGGGACTGTCATTGATAGATGGTTAAAACCTAGTTACAAGACAGTACAGCATTTTCTTATAGACTCCTGGGATTTTTTGAGTAGGTTAAAAAACAATCTATGGGCTGACAATATAGTTTTTTTTCACAATTGACATCATAGACTTATTTTCATCAATAACTAGGAATGGGGGTTTGGAATTTTTTTATGAGAGAATGTTAAGGCTAAACTTCTTAGACACTGAAACCACTGATGAGTTTGGTTTTGGATAATGTTATCTTTTTTGAGGGGAAACATTTTAAGCAAATTAAAGCTGTAGCAATGGGTGCACCTTGTAATAGTAGTTATTATAACAAATACATTCAGCTGTATGTCAGATTCCTGGATGACATATTTGTATTATGGAAGGGACCCATTCAGGAAATTGAAGACTTTACGACTTTTTGAACAATTCCTCTGTGTTTTTAAAATTACATTTGTTTTACTTGTTTTTAAATAAGTTCCATATTAAATATATATTTTTCAACAAGAAGCGGAGTCCGTTAGTCAGGTGTGATTTTTATAGTTTGTGAGTTTCTTCTACAGACTGACCTAAACCTTAACTTTTTGTTTTAATAATACATAATCTTATACATTCTAAGCCTATTTCTAGTTTCTGTATTACAGATTTTAAAAAGATCATATTTTTAACTACTACTACTACTAAATTCAAACACGATAAAAGTAGTAGTACTTAAATTGTCATAGAACAGATAAAACTAGCTTTGTCTAATCCTGTAACAATTTCATTCATAACAATACTCATTGTCAATGCAAACAGACTACTACTTAAAGGAGGGTCTATATTATAAAAACGAACGATCAAATGATCGAATATTGTTACATCGAACTCAAAAGTTCGAATTCACAACACTTTGAACTACTAGAACAGTGATTTTTTTCCCAGGGGGAAAAAAAATCGCTGTTCCCAAAAAAAAAAACAAAAATAAAAAAAAAAAAAAACACATTCAAACATTACATAAACTGGGGGGCTGTGCCCCCACACCCCCCTACTTAAATATACTAACTCCGAGATCGCACTACAGTGCCAAAAACAGGGAAAGAATTTGCTTATATGCCACTTCATCATTTTGCGTTTTGACATTTGAAGTGCGACCAAGACGCATTCGACAAAATGCATCTTCAGTCTTCTGACAGGAACCCTTAAAATATATCCCTGACAAACTCCTTTTCACACATTTATATAATCAGTTTTCTAATCAGTCGCCTTGTTTATTATAAAGGCATTCTTATATGCTGTTTGTATTTATTATATAATTTTACCATTCAAATTATATCCCTGCAGAATATCCCATAATTGTCTTCTATCAATATTATCAAATGCTTTTTCCACATCTAATGTAATGATTTTAGCATCTGTTTCATCTATCACTGTCTCATATAAGGTTTCCTTAATCAACACTAACATACTTCTAACCTGTCTTTAATATCATATATTCTATCTTTCTATATATTAAAGAAAACTGTTTCCATGTTTTTCTGTAATATTTTCATTAATAATTTACAGTCAACATTCATTAATGTTATCTACCTCCAATTATCTAAATTCTACCTTTTTTCATATCATCTTCATATATCTTCACAAACTTTTTCTTCCTTTCTCTTTCCATTCATTAAAGATTTGAACTAATATTTTATAAACATTTTGATGACTCAAGGTATAACATTCACAGTCTAATCCATCTAGCCCCAGTATGGATGCTGTATTAGTGTCATTCAAAACTTGTCTCGACTCTTCGACAGTTATTTCTTTAAGTAATATTTCATTAACTTTATCAATTACCTTAATTATTTTCCATGATTTTGGTATACATCTTCAATCATCTTGACATTTCTTATTCAGATAGGACACTACACCTCAATAGGTATCTCCTCTTGTTTCGTCTTACCATCAGGACAAGTTATATATTCTATAGCTAATTTTTGCCTTTTTTCCCTAAAAAAGTTAATACATCCTCCTTTGTACCTTGAACTGGCCAGGATTGCTTTTGTAACAAGGTATACAGCCTGTCCTTGTTCATCTATAAATCTCTTTTTATTAAGAAATAAATGCATGTCATACATATTTCTCATCAGTTGATTAATTTTACTTTTATATAATTCTCTCATTTTACAGCTATTGATGTTCAATATACAAATATACATCACTAAGGCTCTTTTTATAGTCTAACAACCAATTTGTCGAATCAGAATATGTGATTGGTCCCGTAAAATTGTAGCTTCTATAGCAAATGTTTCTATAAGTTTAATAGCATTCAGTTTTTTACAACCTTTCACAATTCTTAATGTTATTGTTAGTACCTATAACAATCCAAACAGCTTTATGATCTGTAAAGAAAGGACTGCGTGTCTCCCTTCTACCTCTGTCAATGTATCTGAATACAATATATAATAACTTTGTTTTAGCACTACAGCTGGTATATGCAATATCCTACATCTTCCCATCTTCATTTGGCCTAAGGTCAGTAGTTCTTGCAGTGTTTTAACATCCTTAATGTTCTACATGGGTTGCGAATGACACTGGTAAAATCACTACACAGAAGTACATTGATATTAACCACTACATAAGGCTTATTTTTTCGAAAGACCTGCTCTTTCTAACATGTCTGTGTCAACATAAAGTATGATCAACCTTAATGGTTGTCCTTATACCAAATGTCTAAAACTGATATTCTTCCAGCCTGTAGAATAATATGATCTAAAATATGCAGACTCAGAATGAAATAAAAACACTAAACCCCTACCTGTCTCATTACCCAGATGTCATAACAAATTTACCTCACATGTTCATTTGTAGTTTATCAAAATTAACTTGACCAACATCCAATAATAATCCATTACTTTTCAGACCATTGCAGTGCCAACAATCTTTTCACCTCATGTTTTACACTAACATTCAATGATATGTTTATATTATCTGTATTCCTCCTCCTTTTTTCTTTTAATAGTTTCACTTTATTTTTTTCATTTTCTGTCCCTTACTCTTTCCCAAATACATTTTCTGTTTTTAACTACAGACCATCTTTCTTCCCTCGCTTCTACAATGTTTTGTGTGTGTGTGTACCTCAACAAGAAATATATATTGTTCAGATTTTCCTAATACATCTGATTGTGTAATATCTTCAGAAGTAGTACTGCATAACATTACTGCATTAGTACCATTGGTACTGTCTTCATTTAACACAGAAGTATCACACTCGCATTCTGATTTAGACTAACTTTCATTGTCTCATTCATATACAGGATTTTGTTTTTCCATATCATTAACATTAATTTGAGGGTCCATCCAAAAATGTCCTTTTTGTTCACATTTATAACATTTAGCTACACAATTTTTGGTGCATGTTCTCTTTCTCCACATTCTATACAACAACCCTTCATATAGATATCTATTAAATGCTTACTATCATCACAAAAGAAACAAGAACTTGGGTTGATCCCAATAATGGGCCATACCTTTAGTTCAGCAATATAAATTACACTAGGTAAATGTTAAATTTTAACACGCTCAATAGCTAATATCGCATAGCAACCCCATCCCCCAGTCCACAGTCCCCAGTTGTCCTTAATTTTTTTTTAATGACTGTTACCATGTCAAAACATTCTTTGAATACTTTTCCACATCTCCTTTATTCACTTTTTTCTAAATTGCAAAACAAGTTTACATTTAAACAAGTCTGAAGTAGAACAAACATAATGTCTCCACGACACTTCTTACTCCTTTTCCTTAAATTTAGTGAATAAACAAGTTAGAGCTGCACCAGTTTCAAATAAGATATCCCCAAACGTTTCTTTTCTTCAAATAAATACATAAAAGCTTTACTATTATTTGCTTTTATTCATAGAAGTGATATTACTATGTCCCATAGTTCACAATGATTAATGGGTATATTTTTTATTCTTACCAAGTGTCTTGGTCTGTTTACCTTCTTGTCTTACTGGTTTCAGTACAGGAAGTTTTGCTACTGTGTCTGCACAAGAAAATTTAACCTTTGGTATATTCTGATTTTGCATAATCACTGATGTGTTAATTGATTCTTGTTCATTTTGTGTTAATTGCATTTTGTCCATAATATCTCCCCATGATGCTACTTCACTATCCTTGGGTCTGCTTCAACTAACATATCACATAGTATTCCATCCTGCAACCCTCCTGACTAGGATTGTAGCCAAAATATTAGCATCAACTTGTAACAGAAATCTTCTCTTCCAGTGTCATCGCAAATACATTTTTCTGAAAAATCAGTACTGAATCTTCCATCTCAGTTCGGCTCACATTACCACTTAAAATCTGATCAGCCACGCTGCAAATACATCTTACTCCTCCCAGCCACCTCTGTGTTAGGAAATGGGATACATGCTTTCATTTACACACACACACAAACACACACACACACATACACGTAGGGGAAGTTCCCTGATGCCCTGGCCATATTTCTCCTAGTAGTATAAATATCCCCTCTAGTCTCCGCTGAAAAAAGGCTACTAGCCTTGAGTGGCTAACCCAATCAACAAATCATAAAAAATAAAATAAATAAAATCATCCATCATCTGTAATTGCTCTAAGCTGTAATGTACCACTTGCCCCTGATGCTGTGTGAGCAGATCCAGTCTGTGAGGAAGCTTATGGCAATTTCCCTTAAAATGCTCCATTAAAAGGGAGAACCAACTCTGCTTGGGCCAAAAGAGGTTTACCACAATGATCTTTGATAATTCTTTTTGAATCTTTGTAAGTACCTTAGGAATCACTGAAAAGGGTGGAAATAAATACAAGAACATTTCCGACAATGGGAATGATAGAGCATCTGTCTTCTAAGCATGGTTGTAAGGATGTCTTGAACAGAATTTTTTCAGTTGTAGTTTTGAAACGAAGTGAAAAGATCTACTTAAGGTTTCCCATACCTGAAGCAAGTCCTGGAAGACCTCTGCATGGAGCTTACACTTGTGAGGATCTGTCCATTACCTGTTTAGTCTGTCTGCCAATGTGTTTTGCTCTGATAGAATGTATGAGGTCGGAAGAGTCATAGAATGCTCTACAGCCAGTTCCCAGCCATCACTGCCAACCAGCACAGAAGGTATGACCTTACAACTCCTTGCTTATTCAGATGCCACATCATGGTAGTGTTGTCTGTGACCACTAGAAGAGGATCTGTTGTCCATACGTGATGAAGAACTTTTAAGGCATGAATCACTGCAAACATCTCTTTTACGTTTAGATACTTTGGTATATCCTGAGGATTGGGCTGGGGTCAGAAGAGAGAAACAGATCCTGAATTCAGAGACAGTTGATCCTTCCACCACTGTAGTTCCTGTTTCACAAATCCCAGTACTGACACCTAGCAGTCCAAGGAATGAAGGTGCTGGGTCCAACAATTCTTCAAGTATCACTGAATTCTTCTCATGAGTAGTCTGGTTAGTGATATCATGAGGATCACTGATGCCATCAGGCTTAGAAATTTGATGAACTCTCTTGCTGAGGCCACATCTGAAAGAGAAATTTGAGAAAATGTCCTGATAAGTCAGAACTTTGTCTTCTAGCAGGAAGGCCATCTTTTTTACTGTGTCTATCCAACACCCCAGGAAAACAATTTATTGAGAGGGTGTGAGGAAGGACTGTTTGAAGCTAAGGTGGGAAAGGAGGGATGCAAACTTGTCTAAGGACTCCAAGCACCTAGATACAGAATCTTTACAAATCAGCAATTTGTCTAAATAAGGAAAAATGTGGATGCCTAGAGTTCTACAATTGGCAACCACTGAGGCCAGATGCTTGGTAAACACTCAGCCTGAAGTAGATAGCTCAAATGGCAATGTAGAAAATTGATAAAAGCCAGGCACAGCAATTCTCAAAAATTTCTTGAAATTGGGAGAAGTAGAAATATGATAAGCATCCCTGAGATCTATAGTCACCATGAAACAGTGATCTGGATGCAGTGCTAAGACTGACTTCTAAGGTAAGCAACTTGAATTTTGGAACTTTTACAAAGGTGTTTAGAAAGGACAATTCCCAAATGAGTCTCAAGGAGGGCTGCTTTTGTGGTACCCAAAAAGATTCTGGAGTAAAATCCTTTGCCTTTGTGTGCTGCAGATTCTATGACCCCCTGCTTCTACCATGTGGTGGAGCACTGTAAGAAACAGCTCTGTCTGGTGGATGTGTGGGAATTCCCCTGAAAGGGTAGCATTTTCTGTCTACCGGGAAGTGTGTCCTCACTGAATTATTCTCAGAACCCATTTGTCCAAGTCAATTTGAGGCCAGGCTCCAGGATTGAGAGTGCACCTGGGAGAAGGAAGGTGCCGGAGGGGGACAGGGGTGCTTTGTGACATGGCATAGTCATTCCTTTTCAGAGGGTTGATGATTTATTTTGAAAGGAACCCCTCTTGTTTGGTTCTGAAGAATTATCTTCCTGCCATTTCCTTTTGTATCCCTGACTATTGTTTGGCTGGGATTTTTGTTTGTTCTGCTCCCGAAGGAAGACGCCTTGTTTGGGGAGAACTTGGGTACATGAAACATCCTAGATATCCCATGCATCACTTTGCCTCTATCATCCCACTGTTTGACAATCTGTATAACAGAGGGCCCAAACAACAATTCAGAACCTGGAAGTGCTTTCAAAATTTTGACTTTTAATTAATCAAAGTTCTGATTATATAACTAAGCATACCATCTTATTACAACAGAAAAAGCAGCATTTCTCAAGACTGTATCTGCACATTCAAGCATACTGCTCAAAGGATGTTTTGAAACCTCAGTCATATCAGGAACAATTTCATTCATATAAAAC
The DNA here is from genome assembly GCF_019279795.1 of Protopterus annectens. Classification (NCBI taxonomy): domain Eukaryota; kingdom Metazoa; phylum Chordata; order Ceratodontiformes; family Protopteridae; genus Protopterus; species Protopterus annectens. The sequence continues at coordinate 626,911,140 of NC_056747.1, forward strand.
TTTTGTTTTGCAAATAATGATTTAGCAAAACCATCCAAACTGTACACACACTGAAAAATACATTTCCACATATATGCTTGATATTTTAACATTCTAAAGACTAGATTACTAGAAGTAGGCATGTTTTTGCTCTAAAAATCTAACCATGTTCCTTGTTTATCAAGAGGGTGTTGGACTAAATGAAGCCAAGGACCTTTTATTTAAGCAGGCAGCTGGGAAGACAGCAGCTGGGGTAGCATTCATATGAGAAGAGAAACCTGTCATATCCAAGGAAACCCTATATTTACTCTAGGCCTTTGTAGGGGCTATTGGAATACATACTGGTGTCCTGCTGACAGTTTTTTTTTATCCAGAATAATCAGCAATTGCTCCTGTGAAGAGTCAGAGGACTTTCTTCATAGGATGGCAGTAAAAGACTGAACACTCACTTCCTGTGACAGCTGAAGGCTTCCCTCTCAGAATATGTTTAGTCAATAAGCTGTCACAGAAAGCGACAGGAAGGGAAGTATGAGCTTTTGGCCAGTACAGAGTAACCTTGACAGATAACCAAAAATGCCATTGAGGTAGCAGGGATGATGAACATTTCAAATCCACTAGCAAAGGCTAGAGCAAACAAATGTTTGTTGTATTAACCATGGTTTTACTCTCAATGCCAAGAAATGCAGTATAATTTCCAATGGTAATTCTAGCATTATTTTCACTTCTCGTGTGGATAAGGTTCCACTTAAATCTGACAAGTCATCAGGGACTTGTGTAGTGTGGCTGATAAAATACTCTGGTTAGAAAATCATTCTACTCTGCACAAATTACCATTTGTACTGTCCATCTCCTCGGGGTCCAAAGAAATCATAGCCCCATTTTATTCCTTCCTTCCCCATTAGGCTCATCATTGAAAACAATGCCCAGTGTGGTATGTACTTTGCTAAGCAACTAAACCAACTCAGAAGGCCACACCACTTCCTCATCAAAACAGTTCAGGTCTCAGTACCCTTAGCTACTCTGATAAACTAAAATCCATGCTCCTTATGCAGTGTCATAAAAACAGCTGAGGGGTGATCTCTATTTAGCCTTCTGTACAATAAATGCCCCAGCACTCTAACTCATTCACACAAATACAACTTATGGTAAAGCAAAAATCCAATTGAGAGACCTAAACCTAAACTACAACACCATTTTCACCATACGGTACAACAGCCACCTAGCATAACATATTCCCCATTTCTAGAATAGGCTGCTCTTATATAAATCCAGCCAAACACTTCCATAGCAACCTTACAAAAACAGTCCAAATTACATGATAGGTGATTGCAAATTTTTAACTGAAATATGTGGGGAAAATATACTTAATGGGGGGACACTTAGTCTCACAGCAGAATTTGTTGATGTGGCTGAGCTTCTTGATGGTTTCCTTGGCCATAAGCTTAGTATAAACCTATGATCCTATGGAGATCAATGTCCTGAGAGAGGAGAGCTTCATCAAAGCTGACAAGAAAACAGAATTCTCAAGGAATTGCCTACTCAGAAATACCTGCGTCTCTACCCTATCCTTCACTGGGATCAATGAGAAGAAGACCTTCAGGGAATCGCCAACAGAATGGTAGCCTCAGGCAAAAAAAGCTCTGAAGCAATCTGACTAGGAAGGTTCAATGTGCAAGTATGCCCAAGAGGAGAACTGCATTCATTCAGAATGTAAGTAAAAGACCTTCTACTAGAACTAAGCTTGGCAGTGGGTACACAGACAAAAGGAATGGAGCCAGACTCCAATATGGGGATGGTGTCACCCAACAAAAGAGGGACATTCTTGGCTAACACTGGAAATGGCTTAAAGAAACACCCAGGAATGCAGTATATATCCCTGCCCACATTGTCACTCAAGAATGACAGTCATCTAAATCCCTAAATGCTATGATAATGGGTAAAATTAGTAACAGAAGGGAAAAATACAGGAGCCTATCCCAAAGTCAATAATGGAGAACATCACCACCAGAAACATCAACCACTCTAATTACTGAAAGATAAGTAGAAGGGAAGAACATTGATTTCCCAAGAAGATGAAAGACTAACATTCACCTTAAAACTGAAGCCAGAAGCATCTGCCAATACCTCAGTATTCATCAATTTTGTCTACTAAACTAAATCAGGACTTGGCTGAATTCAAAAGCCCCATCCATCTTGATGACCCCACTGCTTATGCAGAATCCTTTACCACCAAATTCTATGCACGTGTAAATAGCTGAATAGATGCAACTGTCTCCTTTCATAAGTAAATATTATTAAAAATAAACCCTTGTGGTGGAATATACACAGTCTAATAGATAGTATAATCTATTATAAAATGGCTCTACATTAAAAGAAACAACTAACTAAACCCAACAATACATTTTACTTTTAAGATTCCAATAACACTCTTGCTAAGCATAATAAGGATCTCCAGACCCTGATCAAATCAACCAAAGCCATATATGAGGTAAAAATAACTACCCACGCAAAAGTTAATCACAAAGCCTTCTTTAAGTGTGTTAGACATCTCAGAAACAATGTCCAACATTGCTCAGATCTAATAGATCTCTGCCCCAAGGGACAAGGAAATTTACAAACAAATTAAGTTTAAACTTCACCCCCCCCATCCCAGATCACATAACTGCATCTGCACCCCCATCAAACCTCCCTGGAACAAGTCCTCAAGGTACTACCCAAGGCCAAAGAACACTACTTCTATGGGGCTGGATAATATAATGGGCTGCCTACTCTTTAGCCTGAATCATAACTTGTTACAGAGATTATTAAATATAACCCTCTAACAGGCTTTATGCAGGATGAATGAAGGACAACAACAGTTATCCCCTTTTCACAAAGGTGGAAATCAATATGCCAGGTTAATTATACTCATATGCCTGATCAATCTCATCTGTAAGGACATGGAAAGGATAATTTTTGGAAATAATAAATAACATTGGTATCTTACAGACTCTCAATCCTACGCAGTTTAGATTTGTCAATGGCACATCCTGCCTACTTAACAAAATCAAGTTCTTTGAGGAGATTACTGAAGCAATGGATGAGAGCAGATCAGTACACACCAAATACCTAGACCTCGCTAAGGCATTCAAGCACCACCCCACACTCAAGTGTCGTAGATAAACTCTCCTAGCTAAATGTAAATCTCTATGATACTAACTGGATAGTAAAGTGGCTCACAAGCACAACCCAGGAAATTAGAGTGGGCAACTATATCTCGTCAATAAAAAACTATCACTTGTGGTGTACCCCATGGTTCAGTACTTGGGCCACTCCTTTTTAGCATTTATTTCTCAGAGGTCAAAGCAAATATTAAGGGTTTATGACTGACTAAGTCTGAAGATGACTGAAAACTTGGTGCCATCGTAAACTCCCCAGAAGACACCAAAATCCTCCAAGAGGGCCTTTCCCAAACCAATAGCTGGTGTCAAAACCGTGGACTAAAACTAAATGCCAAGAAATGTACAACTGTATCCTTTGCCAAGCATGACTTCCCTTGTAACTATCACATTGGCAGCATACCCCTGAAAGTTGACCCCACAGTCAGGGATCTGGGACTTGTCCTTTGATCACCAAGTATCCACTATTGTAAGGAAGACCTTTTTCATTGCACAGCTTTTTTCTAAAGGTATGGGGTCCAGGTCCAGGGAAGTAAACATTCCACTGTACTCAAATCACATCAGGCCAGTCATTGAATATAATGCCATCCAGTAAGTATCTGTCCAACCGTTGTCACAATTAGAGTGAACACAACTCTTTCTTATTAAAAAAAATAAATAAATGTCCTAAATCACAAAAAAAAAAAAAAAAAAATTATGCAGATCACAATGTCTTGCCCTTCTACACGGTTTCATACAGACTACTAAGAGGCAATCTCTGCCTCATGTATACAGCCTCAGCAAACCCTATCCTTTCAGATCTATTATACGTTCACAAGTCCAATGGTAGTGTGAACACCCACTCGAGGGATCCTACCATCTTTTATAACATAAAAAGGACTTGTTGAAGGGTACAGTATGTATCATAATCTTTCTTCTATGATACCATCTTTCACTGCACATAATGTGAAGTACTTCTCTTTCTCTATACAAAGGTAATTCAGATTAATAGACAGGAAACTGCAAATTCATCCCTGATTTAATACCCATGTCCCTCATGGATACGGGCAACAAGTAAATGACCCAACGTATCCTTATTCTGCCCACCTTTGGGTTATTAGTATGCAAAATATATGGGCTCACTACTACCTAGGGAATGTAAGGTTAGCCTTTTTAAGATTCTCACAAATCAATAGCCTAGTAATTACTTATAAATTTATGAACAAAATCCTTCATGTGTGACTTGCCTAGCAAAGCAAACAAGTAAAGAAATACCCATAACTGAAGCAGATCACAGACAGACCAAAAACCCCTTAAAGGTGCTCAGCTGGTCCAAGGAAGGAGACTTGCAGGGAACTGCCTAGATCCTTCTCCTATAACAATGCAGAAACAAAGGCAAATGAACAGCTTCTCTTACAAGACGACTTTCCTATTCTCAAGGAAGCTACTGCGCAACCCCACAACATTTTGTAGAAGCACTCCCTCCCTGAAAGGAGCATCCAGAAAGAGGCAGCCAAGCCTGCAAGCCTGTCCGCCGAGGTGCAACCCCTTCTACTGCATTCAAAGCATGCAGACACTACAGTCCACAGCAACCACCGAATCTAAGAGACAGAGATCTACCAGACAGCCCATCTGAGCAGCCTTAGACAAGGCCTGGTAGAACGCCTTTCTCAAATCAGACTCCGGACAGCGTCTACTGATTCCATAAGGAAGGACTAGAAAATGGAGAGACAAAATGCAAGGTTGAGAACATCAAGTCCCAACAAGGCAGATGTACATTTTCTTGCCACACCAGTCCCAAGCTCTAGCTTCCTGGTCAGTCAACTGGTAGAAAACAGATTGTGGTCTTTGAGACAGTTTAACTACAAAGGACTCAGCCTTTGGACTATTAAGCATTAGATTACTCCAACAGTCTGGGAAGCTGAGAGGAGCACTGTCTTTCATGGGAACCTCAAAAGCAGAGTGACGATACCTCAAAGCTTCCAAAATAACACTCTCAAAGGTCGGCTCCAAAAGTGTGCTAATCATAGGTTTGGACAATTCTGTGCCCCTGGGGGGGGGGGGGGGGCTTGGTTCATGCAAGATCCCATAAATTACAGGACTACCAAAAAATATAGAAGTCATCCAAAGAGGAGTTGAAGAAATTGGGCACTCAAAGATTGCATCTGTTTCACTGACAACATACTTCCCAGGAAAATTACGCAGAAGGAAATGCCATCCCCTCAAAGAACCCCTGAAAACAGACTGCTTGAGCACGCAACCAATGCAAGCTGGGTGTCAAGTAAAATGGAGCTTGCATATTACCAAGCACAATCCAAATGTGGCAAAAATGATGGAGGGGTGGGGACCTACAATGGGCTTGTCAAAAATACTAAACAGTAGTCCATAATGGTGAAATCCTCCACCTATGATTCAAGCTCCCACTGAGAAGCAAACAAATATTTAGTGTTTTACATATGGGCCAAGGATCCTAGTGGAAGTTTATCCAATTAATACATTTCAAAAAAGACCAAACAAACTTGCTGGATATGAATGTACAGTGCGATGACACCTCAGCCCAGAGAATGTTAAACCTGCAACTGCGTTTCTCAAGGCTCTACTCCCTGAATTCAGACTAGAGTGACTCAAAGTAGTGTCATAGTGTCAAATGTACTTCTTTCTCAGGCCTCTTGCTTACTGCTAAAATGAAGAAACAGAACTAGAATGAGTTACTACTTCATGAGAACACAATTCCTATCATTTTAAAGTCCAAGAGGCCAAGTGAAACATGGGTTTAAGAAGGTTTAGGTCTCAGCCAATACTCTTGCCTATTCATCTACAGAGAACATCCTACCAATTCCATACGGAACTTCTTTCTGCTATACAGAGAATTCAGGAGAGCTTCATTAATCACAAAGCAGAAGAAGCAGAAGGGCATAGGAACACAGGAACTTAATGTGAGACAGCACTGACTGAGATCTAAACTGCGCAAGCATTCAAAACAAAATGAGGGTGTTGGGAAATGAGTGTTCTTAAGTACCTGGTGTGATAAATCACAGCATGTATTCATCACCAACAGAGAATTTAAGGAAAAAAGATGCCGAAAGCTGCATGATGGAGAGGATAACGTCAATCAAAGAGTCTGCCAAGAAGGGTCCTCAATGTTATATCACAGGAATCTACATCTTGGTGCCTTGTGAGAAGGAAGGACCACTGTGGGCGCTGAATGATGTAAAAACCTTCTTAGCCCATGTAGGCCTTAATGGTTCTACATTACTAGCTCAAACTTGAAATGCTCTGGTATCATTAACTTCCCGTCAGTGGTTTGAATCAAGGAATATTTGTGATAGACAATAAGTTTAAAAAAGTGTTTTTACAGGGAGCACCCCCCCAACACAGTGTTCTGCCCTCCAATCCCAGGAATAAAAATGCACTGTTTTTGAGGCTACACAAACTCAGAGAAAGTATATTTATAGACACAATCTGTGTATTGGTTTCTTGCATGTGAATACAGAGACATGCATTCAGCTGTAAGCAACTGAACCTTAAAACGAAGTAAAATTAACTGGACATGAACATAGGCATTTCTACATGGCAAACATGTTACCCACACTAAGAGGCTCCAAGGAAGTGATAACCAAGAGATTCTCTTATTTCCAAGGGAAGGGCTAACACCCTTTAAATGGAGCAAGAAGAGACGGACTGTCATTCTAAACTGGATTCAAGAAGTCTAATGACTTCAACACAGAAGAATGATAAGAAAGGGAGCTCCAGTGGAAGGAGGATTCAATGTCTTGTCAATCTCTGCCTTAGAGACTTCAACCTCTTCAGACTCACCAATGGCTGATGAATGTAAGAAAAGGACTCATCTGCCTGGTGCCTGTTTCTCAGCTTTTGCACTCCTCCACATTCGATGCACAAACCAAAGAAGATCCTAGGTAAGCAGGTAACAAGCAGGAGCACCCCGTGGCAGATTTTGTAAGTGCAAGGCATGTGATAATGCTCACCATCCACTGGGATAACTGCTTTAAGTAATCTTCCCATGGATATCTAAGTAATCTTCCCATGGATATGAAATGATACTACAGCCAATTCAAAATCTAGAGCATGGTCTAGCACTGTCCAGGACACCTAACTGTTATCTTGTCTTGTTACATACTGAAGAGAACATTAAAGACCAACATTGGGACAAAGACAGAAGGTCAAAAATAGATGTGAAAGGAAAAGTATACCTACAATAACAGTTCTGAAATGCAGTCTTCGTAACAATTAATCATTTATTTATGCCTTTATGTATTATTTACAAAGTTGGCCTTCATGGAAATAATCCCATTTTCAAAGGGCACGAGGAGGAGGGGGGAATCCCAAGGAAAAATGGCGATATTGTAGTTGAGGGCCTCACCAGTTCGTTTCGTGCAGAAGTGGGTGTGTCGCAAATTGAGTGACAACCCGGTCTTCATATTACCTGGGGTTTTCAACAACTGGCAATAAATTCTATATTTTTTTTAACATTTTAGGTTGATTAAACTTGCCATTATACACAATATGTGCATATCAAAGTTCAATCATGCTGCAACACCCTGTAATACGTAAGACTTAAAGACTAACCCCACAACTGAGTAAAAGAAAGAAGCAGTTACACTTCCATACGATTGCATGCTGTACTGACAGCACATAACCGTTCAAAGTGTCAATATGAGATTTTGGTGATTTAGTTTAAATAAGAAGCTATTACGTTGTATCAAATCCATAATTTAGCAGTTGGCAGTCCTCTAAGAAACTGAAATACTCCAAGGTTGAGAAAGTATTTTTTGTTTAAATGTTGTTCACGCATACCGGTAAATTACTTCAGTTTACTGTTATATTTACTGTCCTGTTACGTCAAGTGCACTTTTTTCCTTCGGTTATACATTCGGAGGGAATGCATATTCATGAATGACATATCACGGGGGTGGGTTTTGGGCGTGGCTTGCTACTGCGCATCTGGTGAGGCCCTCAACTACAATATCGCCGGAAAAATAAACAGAATATATTTTATTAAAGAATATACTAACTTAGCCCAACTCTTCTGCAGCCTAAAACTGTAATAGGTGTAGCTTTGTTCCCGCCTTGCAGAGGCCAACAAAAGCTTGTGCCAAGGAATGCACTTGGCTCCTATTTACATACAGAGTTAATACACATTCTCTTCGATTTTTTGAGCTACAATCAAGACATACATGGTGTTGCAGCTTTTCTAAAATGAATAGTTAAATTAAATGAAGCTCCAAAAAGGCTTCTAAATGTAAACAGATTAGCATTTGTATGCAGCTATCATGGAATGCTATATGTATGAAAAGAATGACTCACAGATGTAGCATGCATTGTAACTGTGTATGCCAGGGATAACTTCAGAAATATATGAAGTAATACTATTCAGAAAGTATTATTGCAATAATAACTGCAAAAAAAAAATGCTTCAACAACATAAGAAAAACTACATTTTCTTTAAAACAGAAGACAGAGAAAGACTGAAGAATCACAGCATGTTACAAAATGTAAACTGCAATGTGATGAAACTTCAGTGACCAAAACACTCCTTCCAAACAATGTGTAATAAAGTTTTGGAACACTTCTTTGAAAACAGCTTTAAGAGTTACTTAAATGAGTATTTAAAGCCTAAAATAAGGAAGACTTGGCTATCTTTTAAGTAAGGGTTGGGGGTGGCATAATGGTTAAGGTGTTTACCTCATAGACAGAAGTTACAGTATTTGATTCTCACTTATGGAAAGGAAATTGGATAGACTTAAAATGGTCCACAAGGCCTGGTAGTCCAGTACTTGACTAAGAACCTACTATATGACACTACAGTAAACTTTTTAAGGTGTCTACTAAACAAAAGAAACCGTAAACTTTTAACAAAAGCTAACAATCAGCTTCCTATAATTTGCTAAAAAGAAATGCATGCTTATGTGAGTATATACACCATAAAACGGATGGCAAGAAGACTGCTGGAGTATTTCTTTTAGAAAAATGGAAAAATCAGTGTCCCTCATGTTTATCAATGGGAACATACAAATATATGACCTTCAGATTCAGGGTGACCAACAGTTTGCTTGGTAAAAGGAGTAGGATAAATACCTGTAGGGTCAGAATCCTGAATATGGTAACATTTATAAACTTGTTCAGCCTGGATAGATCATGCATGAGTCTCCAGAGCGCATCCTTTTTGTGACCACGAGCAGTTTGGGGAAAAAGAATTCCTGCTCTGTCTGCCATAAGAACTTATCTTAGAACCAGTCAGAAATGATAGTGCCAGTTCCACCTGATCTAGGGGACAGCAGGCATTCCTAGTAAAGGAAGAATTTGAACTCCATTCTGTAGCATGTGAAATAATCACCTTTGGCCACTTATCTATTGTTATGGGATGCCAATCTGTTTTGAAGTATGGAAGCTTCCCTCCCAGAGCATGTTGCAAGGAGGATGGTGAAGGAAGGAAGTAGAATAGTTGAAGCATAGTCTACTATAAGTACAGATTTCCCTGAAGTGGGTATTTATTCTCTGGAAGTCAAGAGGGGAGTAGCAAGTAGACATACTAAAGAATGATCATTTCTTGAAGAAAAATAGTACTGAAAATGGTGCAAGCATCTCCCCTTTAGCAATGAACTGATATGATACCTTGGGCAGGTGGAGGAGTCCAACCCTGCTCTGAGGATGTCAGAAAACAATGAAAGTTAAAAGAGGTCAGAAATATGCCTGAGTAATTTCCATGGACAAATAATCATCCCACAGTAAAAATCCTTATGATGAACACTGTAAATCTATTATGTCTCAACAAGAAATGTTAAGTATTTATCACAATGATCTGAATGAGCAGGTCCATCCTTCTCAACAGTAGAACTAATAATATTAGACAGTTAAGCATCTGAAGTTTTGCCAGACTACTAGCCCTTCTGCATATACCTATAATATTCAGTAAAGAAACATATACTACACATATTTTTGTTGCATAACAGAAAAAATGCTACTTTTTGAAAAAGCCATTATCTTTTAAGGGAAAAAAATGCAGTTTCCAACTAAATTTCATATTTCTCCTGTCAGACTAATCTATATTTTAACCTTTATTCTTGACAGTTTTTCTAATCTAAGCTACCCTGTCTCCTAAGCCTTTGATATTATTCTTGCCTTTTCCCGTTTTTTTAATATTTCTTGCTCTACAACTGTACTGTTATTTTTTCTCAAGTCTTCTAGTCCCTGTTACTGTTCTATTTAAATATGTTTGTTCAACAAGTAAAGAAAGACATTTAAAATGTAAAACAAATCATAACATTTCACCCTGAGATAATTAGTCTTTCCTGGGAATTCATTAAAGGCTCTTCTAGCGTGATGTGCCCATTTGCAATAAAGGAACACTTTAGCCAGGTGAGGTCGGACCTCATTATGGGCTAATTCACAAGTAGAGGTTGTACCCTGCTGTTCCTTGTAGGCAGTGGAAACTCCTCTCCAGTCATTCGTTCACATACAAGTACACAATCGTGTAACACACACACACACACACACACACACACACACACACACACACACACACACACACACACACACAAAATACAGTCCCTGTACTTGTCCCTGTCCTCCAGTGGTCCACATGTAATACTTTAGTGCTGTTATGGCACTTAGGCTCTGTTGGTCTCGTGTATCCCCCCACTCTCCAATCTCTGTTACAGTGTAAGTTCTGTTACGGCACTTTTGTTGAAAGCAGAGATGCAGAAGTGGTATTAAGAGGTACCATCACTCAAAATGATGGGGAAGCAGCTGTGGAAGTACATGAGTAACATGGACCAGTGCAAACATCACAACTGGCTGACAAGTGACCAGTGGTGCAATACATAAAGTGACTCCTACGAGAAGTGCCACTCATTAAATACATAACATGATGAGAGATGAGCTGCTTTCTTTGTCAGAGTATGTGGAAGAAAAACAGCTCAGGCTAATGTCTCCACCTGCTCAAGCAAAACTGGAAACAACTTCACCAAGATTTCTGCTGTGAACTATTCAAATGACTGAAAGAATGCATAAATTTGGTACACCCAGTAGCTTACGTCTTTGAAAAAGCTACCAGATGCAACAGGAAGAGTATAAACAAGCCATGAAATGGATGCACAAGCTGACTAATCAAAGCTCTTCTGCTGGAGGGCGAAGCCACATTCACACACGACCACCAGTTTTAAGAAATGTCACTATGATTTGTCTGCTTTGTGTAAAGAAGAAAGAAAATGACTCTGGTGAGCTACAGTCTAGCTGTCCATCTTTCAAAGGAGTTCCTGCACCTGAAAAGCACTTGCGGGTTCAAGAAAATAGAAGGTTTATTCCAATCCCGACAATCAACACTGCTTACTTTCTTTGGCACTTAAGGTAGGCACATCAGTTTCCAAAGTGTGATATGCCAAGAATGGCTTGAAAGCCGATAAGGAAACAAGTCAGATATGAACCTCCAAACAATACTGACAACGAGGAGACCACTACAGCAGCTGCCATATCCACATTTGGGGCTGCAAACTGCTGCATGAAAAAATAAAGTAGAAGCTTCTCTAAATTCAGCAGAACAAACATTTTAGTTTCTAGTCTAAAACCTCACCCAGTGATAGTTACTGCTTCCTGTCCTTGTGGAAGTCCAAAAGCAGATAAAAAACAAAGATCTTTTTGTCTTCTCTAAGACTGACTGTTAATCTATCTGCTAGTAGAAGACTTGAACATAATATGGCTGCCACTGCATTGTTGAAAGCAAAGACCAGAACGGACGAAAGTAAAGAGAGAGGTACAGAAACTCTTTTGTTGTGCAAAAAATTTTAGAGAGATATTCATGCACAAGGCAACATGTTCCTCCAATGGATAAAAAAAAAAATGTGAGACTACATGGCGAAAATGTGAAACATAATAAACATAAGGTGCATAAAGATTGAAGATCTCTTGAAAATGTTTCAAGGTTGCTAAATTACTGCTAAGTACCAAGAGTTTCATTTGTCCAAACAGCCATAGAGATAATGGGCTTTATTCCTCTAAGCATTCTCACCCATCATCAGCTTCAAAATACTGTGTTCTCTACCTTTGCTTACTGCTAAGGATTGCAGTGCCTGCAGCCTTATATTATTATTCACAGAAAGGACACAATTGTGGAGTAAAGAAACAGTCAAATGAATTACTTAGGGTATAGCTGAATTTTAATAAGATAAAGTTTACTTTTAGAAAAAAAATGTTTTACATGAAAATGTTGTACATTTCACACTCTTCAGTAAATTTGCCCTGTAAACACTTTCTACTCTGACAAAGTCCTCATAGTTTCTAAGTTTGGCACTGGCTCTTCAGAAGAGTACATGTGACAGACTGGCATAGTCATTCTGGGAATAGGTTTGCAGAGAGAAAGCCAAGCGCATACCCAAGGAAAGGTTTTACTCACTGAGCACAATTGACCTCTGTCATAAATAATACTACACTGTTTCTTGATAAACAAGATCCTGAAGGATGCATAAAGCACAGAGGTGATATATTTGCACATTGAAGAGATAACTATGTCCTCTGTAAACTCCTACCGCAAAACAAATGATTTCTACTACAAAAAGGAATGTGGGGAGGTGGAAAAGGCACATGCTGTGACAGTACATAACTGCTGCACGAATTTCTCAGAAGGAATGAATATCACTTTTTTGGTTTTGCTTATTAGTCATTTCTAAATAACTTTCTTGCGAACTGGTTTATCTATCCCAATCAAAGACCAGCTTTTGGCCTTAATAATAATAGCTGAAAACAGTGGTATAGACCTTTTGTGTAGTGATAATTAGATCATAGTGATGCCAACTGCATAAAAATGTGAGAATGAAAGTACAGTTTTGCACCTACCATAAATGTAGATGTTCGAGGGTAGACACTGCTGCAGTCATTACACTTGGGTTATCCTGCCATCAGGCGGTTCCCCAGTCGGCCTAAGTTCCAAAGTCTTGGTCCGGCGTTGGTTACTGTCACTTCTTCCCTGACGTCAGTGTGCCAGGGGGATATAAGATGCAGCCGACGCCATTTTCTTCAGTTTTTCTTGCCCCAGATGTCAGGTGCCCCCAAATAGGTAGGCCTTTCAAATTGCTAGTATAATATATAATAGAAAAGCAAACAACCATTTTTAATTACCAGCAAATACTCCCTTTAGGAAATAAGGGTAGAAGACCTAGGTATGTACCAGAAAGTAAGAGGGGAAGGAGGGAGGGTAACCTGGACTGCAGCAGTGTCTACACTCGAACATCTACATTTATGGTAGGTACAAAACTGTACTATGTTCATCGTGTGACACTGCTGCAGTCATTACACTTGGGTGGAATCCCAAAGCTGAGGTAGAGAGGATGGATCTATAAGGCCCTGCAGCACAGCAGTGGCAAAGCCAGCTCTGGATTTGGAATATAAAGGCAAATGGTAATGTTTAGTGAAGGTATGTACAGAACTCCATGTTGCTGCTTCTAAAATATCCTTGGTAGGCACTCCCCTGAGGTAGGCAGTTGAAGTGGCTGTTGCCCTGGTGGAGTGAGATCTAATGCTGCTAGGTACAGGTTTCCCATGGTGTGTACAGCAAAAACGTATACAGTGAGCTATCCACTTTGAAAGAGTCTGCTTTGAAATGGCTTTTCCCTGTGCTCCTGCAGCATATGCTACCAATAATTGCTCAGATTTTCTGAAAGCTTTGGTTTTGTCCAAGTAGAAGCGTAACTGTCTGTGAATGGCCAAGGAATTTAGTAGTCTCTCCCCTTTGTTCTGTGGTTTTGGATAAAAGGTTGGCAAGTGAATAGTTTGGTTTAGAGCCACACTTGATACTACCTTTGGCATAAACGTAGGGTTAGTTCTTAAGGACACCCAGTCCTGGTGGAAGATGAGGAAAGGTTCCACTGCCATTAGTGCCTGTAATTCTGAAAATCATCTTAGTGATGTTATTGCCAGTAGCAGAGCAGTCTTCCAAGAGATGTATTTTAATTCTGCTGTGTTAGCTGGCTCAAAAGGAGGTAAAGTTAATTTTTCCAAAACAAAGTTGAGGTCCCAAGTTGGTGTAGGTGCTCTATGGGCCGGTCTCATGTTTTTAGCCCCTCTGAGGTACTGTTTGAGCAAAGGATTTGAAAAAAATTGGAGGATCCGTGTTGTAATGAGCAGAAATGGCTGAGGCATGAATCTTGATGGATGGGAAGGAGAGCCCCATGTCCAGCATCTCAGTTAAGTATTGAAGTATCTGAGGAATGTTTGGGACAGGAGGGTCAAGGCTGTGTGCTTGGTTCCAGGCACAGAATCTCTTACATTTATCCGAGTAGGCTTTCCTGGTGCTAATCCTTCTGGCCTCCAGAATGACATCCATAACAGCTTTGGAGAGAGGCAATGCTTGCTTGGTTAAGGAATTTTCCATGCAGCTATATTTAAGGTCTTTAGCTGGCTGTGAAGTATCTGATTGTTGTGTTGTGTTAACAGCTGTGGGATTTGAGGCAAAATCCAGGGTGGTTCTTGTGCTAAGTTCTTTAAGATTAGGTACCAGTGCTGGCGTGGCCAGTCTGGTGCAATCAGGATCATCTTTGGCTCTTCCTGCCTGGCTTTTATGAGTACCTTTGGAAGTAGAGGTAAAGGAGGGAAAGCATATACTTGTAGTTTTTTCCAGCTGAATGAGAGGGCATCCACTTTCCATGCTTGTGGATGGTAGCTCCTTGTGCAGAATTTCTGTAGTTGGCAGTTCATTGGGGATGCAAACAGATCTATGTCTGGTTTCCCCCATTTTTGTGCTATCATTCTGAATATTTGTGGACTCATTTGCCATTCGTGAGGATCCATGATGTTTCTGCTTAGATCGTCTGCCAGTGTGTTTTTCTCTCCTGGCAGGAATTGTGCCTGCAGATGAACTTGGTAGTTTAAAGCTGTGTTCCACAAGGTCATGGCTTGTCTGCAGAGGGGGTAGGAGTGTGTGCCCCCTTGCTTGTTTATGTACCACATAACTGTGGTGTTGTCTGTCTTTAGTAGTAGTAGTTGTCCTGGATGTAGC